>NC_134484.1:395550942-395850942 GCF_040206685.1 Ascaphus truei | reverse complement strand
AGAGAGAGAGAGAGAGAGAGAGAGAGAGAGAGAGAGAGAGAGAGATTATTATAGTTGAAGGTGCTGTGCACAGAAAGGAGAACATCTGAGATACCTGGGAAAAATGCTAATTTAGGTATGTAAATAATCTCACTCATTCTCCCCCTCTCTCCTACGATCTCTCTTGCTCTATCTCCTTTCCAGAAAATGCCATATTTTAGGTTTGGGACAAACTTTATAAAGTTATTTGTGGTGAAAGGTGGAATTGCATGCTAACACAATGTATTTTGAAGATAGGCAAACAAAACTTTTGGGGGAAAATTTGCGAAAGTCTATCTATGAGCGAAAATGCAATTTTTGCAGCAGATTTAAACTTTGACAAAACGTTTTCCCATCTCTGAACCCAGTGCAAAAGCCCAATCCTATCCCCCCACCCCACTGCTTTATATCACACTGTTTGGTGGCCACACCAGTTTGGGAAAACAATTATAATATATTATTATGGGTAGACACATTCACTGATGTTTTGGCTCGTGTCTTAAAATATTTTCACATACTGTATGTATATATATGTATGTATGTCTTTATTTATATAGCACGATTAGTGTACATGTACAGAAGCACTTCACATTAGTAATACACATGACAATCATATAAATAACAAATAATAAAAATAACAGATCATGGTAATAAGTGCTTCAGTCATAAAAGTAACATTTCGGAAGAGGAGTCCCTGGTACGAGAGCTTACAATCTAATTCACGTTCGGTTTTGCTGGAAATCCATTGGTTTTAGATTTGTAAACATTATGAAAAAAAAAATCAAAATTTGCAGGAAAACTTCTTTGGATTTTCCAAATGTAAACTTTTGTGCACAATGGGTGGGTTTTCATTTTGCAAACAAAAAAGTCTGGCTAGTTTATTAAAAAAAAAAAGAAAAAAGAAGAAGAGTGCAAAGAGAAAAATAACTGAATCTGAGGATTAACCTTTCTCTGTTTGTGGCTGAAATTTTGCTCAGGTAAGAAAATAATGTCCACATTTTCGATATTTAAGCCAAGTTTGCCAATTTTATGGAATTCAAGCTTTGAAAACACGTTCATACACATTGTAATGATAACGCATATACCCAAACATCTGTAAGGATTCTTTTCGATCTGTGCCGGGTTTTGCTGCCAGTTCGTGTTTTCCAGGCTGCCTGCCCTTTCTGTTCAATGTGGCCATTTTGGTTACTGGCAGCCTGCTATATAAGGTGGGAGTCACAAAGCAAAGTTCTGTGTTTTTGCAGCTCCTGTTGGTCTATGCTGTCACCTGTTCCTGTTACCTGTTTGGAATCCCTGTTGCTGACCACGGACCGTGACCCAGATCTCGTTGCTTTGTGCCTGCCTTGACCTTTTGCCTGTAACCTGGACTCCGCACCATTGCCGCCAGCCCTGACCCCTTCTTCCATACCGACTATGAATACTCTTCAAGAACTCTGTCCCTGGGCTTTGGTTGGTTTATTTGCATCCGTACCTCAGCCCGAGGGCCGCTTCCTGATTTGAGATGAGCACCATCACAACATCATCATAATAATATATAAACCTTGTACACAAGTAAGTTTATATTGAGTTAAAAACTAATATAACCCTCCACCACGCAGTGTACAGCAATGATACAAAAAACACTTTGCATCCACTGCAACCAGGATTCTGGGTAATGACAGATATTGACAGATAATGACATACATATAACAACTCAACGGAGGTCAATTTTTGCTTCCTAAGCACTTTAACACAACTCGTCAAGCAATGCCTGGGTCAAAGAAGTGCATGGCAAACAAACCAACAGATGTAGCAGACTTTATTACACCCATTAACGCTGGTTGGTGCACAAAATAATGGGGATAATAGTGTGTACATTAAAGAGAATGCTCATTTTACAATTGTTTTCAATGGAGCTGCGGTATTTGTTGCCATAAGTATTTATTTATTTATAAAATATTTTACCAGGAAGAATACATTGAGGGTTTCCTCTCATTTTCAAGTATGTCCTGGGCATAGAGGTAAGACAAATAAAACATGGTTACATACAGTAAGGAACAGGGTAATACATAGTTACATAAGGAGCAGGGTAAACATTATATACAAGACTTTGCAAGCACAGTTAAAGAAAATATATATTACAGGCATATGTAACAGTTACAGACCAGATTAAAATGTGAGACAGCCTTAGTTTTGAAAGAACTTAAACTGGTGGAGGAAGTGAGAGTCGTTTTTCCAGTTTTGGGGTGCATGGTAAGAGAAGTAGGAGCGGCCAGATACTTTGTTGAGCCTTGGGACCATGAACAGTCTTTTGGAGTCTGATCTCAGATTATAAGTGCTGCATGTGGAAGGGGTGAGGGGCTTGTTCAGATAGATGGGTAGCTTGCCCAGAAAGAATTTGAAGGCAAGATAGGAAAGCTGAACTTTGTGCCTAGACTCAAGTGATGACCAATCTAGTTCTTTGAGCATTTCACAGTGATGTGTGTTGTAGTTGCATTGGAGAACAAAATGGCAGATTGAATTGTAGAGGATGGATTTGAGGTGCCGAGCCATATACTATGTCTCCATAGTCGATAATTGACATTAGCATCTGCTGTGTGATACTCTTTCTGGAAGGAAGAGTAGGGGAGCGCAAAACAAAGGAAGACATATATATTGTTTTATTGTGTGCCCTTTTATATGTGCCTGTATAATATATCAGACACATCCTAGTAGAATTCTGAGTGAGCCTTTAGGAGAGCCCTAATCCCTTTCCACTGATACTCTTTCTGACCAGCAGACTTTGGGAGGATTTGATCCTGTAAAGTACACCTAGTTTTGCATAGATTTTGAATGTCAGGGTATCAATTTGCATTCCGAATGTTAAGTGGGAGTCAAACCATATGCCCAGTTATTTGAAACTAGTAACAGGAGTTAGGGTGGTGTTAGCGTTGGTTCTGATCTGGAGCTCAGTCACTGGAAGCTTTAAAAATTTAGTCTTGGTCCCAAATATCATTGTTACAGTCTTATCAGTGTTTAAAAACAGTTTGTTTTGGGAAATCCAGTTTTCGAGTCTCAAAAAGTCAGACTGGAGTATGTGTCCAAGATCGGAGAGGCTATGGCTGTGTGCATATCGGATTGTGTCATCTGCATACATGTGCATTGAAGCTTCCTTACAAGCTGTGGGAAGATCATTGATGAACACTGAAAAGAGTAGGGGCCCCAGAACAGAGCCTTGTGGGACACCACAGGTGATATCCAGGGGGTTTGTGTTAGAGCCTGAGATGGACACATGTTAGGATTTACCTGATAGGTAGGACTGAAACCAGTTTAATGCATGCTTCCCTATTCCAGAGCTCTGGAGTTTGTTAAGCAGGATAGCATTATAAATCAACTAGTGGTGCAGATGGTGGTGCTGTTAGTGAGGAGCAGGTAGATAGCTTGGTTGCCATTAGTGAGGAGCAGATAGGTAGCTGGGTGACATTTAGAAGGGGAAGCAGGGGCAATAGGGAGAGGCAGGTCGTTTCTGTGCGGACACATCCCAATAGATTTTCCGTGTTGAGTGAAGATATTGGGAATGTCGGGGCAGAAATGGCAAGGCTGGGGGAGACTAATTCCTCTAGCAGCCAGGGGAATAGTTCCTCCAGCACAGTGGCGACTCAGGATGCTCAGATACTAAGAAAGATTGTGGTGGTAGGGGATTCCATTATTAGGAAGGTAGATAGGGCAATCTGTTGCCGGGACCGCATGATCCAAACAGTTTGTTGTCTCCCGGGTGCTCGGGTTCGGAACATTGTGAATCGGGTAGACAAATTGTTGGGGAGGGCTGGGATTGACCCGGCGGTCTTGGTACACGTTGGCACCAATGACAAAGTTAGAGAAAGATGGAGGGTCCTAAAAAATGATTACAGGGATCTAGGCCAAAAGCTTAAGGTAAGGACCTCCAAGGTAGTATTTTCTGAAATACTACCAGTGCCATGCGCTACCGCAGGGAGACAGTCAGAGATTAGGGAGGTTAATGCATGGCTAAGAAAGTGGTGCAGGAAGGAGGGGTTTGGGTTTTTAGAGCACTGGGACTCCTTTTCTGAGAGGTGCCATCTATATTCTAGGGATGGATTGCACCTCAATGAAGAGGGATCTTCTGTGCTAGTGGGGGGAATGCTAAAAAGGTTGGAGGAGATTCTAAACTAGGATGGAGGGGATAGGGGAATGAAACAGATAATGAACTAAATGGAATAGAGGAGGATACAAGGTGGTATGGAGGTAGAATGCGGGCAAGTGCGAGTTTGACAAGCAGTGAGACACGCATAGTAATTACAGATAATACTAGAAAACTTCTAAAGACTAAACAAAGTGGGCGCAGAAAGGAAGGAGCAGTACAGGCTGAAAAAAAACTTACACTACCGACACACTTTATTGAAGTGTGGTCGGTACCGCAAGCCGGGAAATCTCCCGGCTTGCTAGTGGCCGCCCCTCGGCGTGCCGCGCGTCATAGACGCGCGGTCACGCGTCATCGGGAGCGTGCGCCCCCTGCACGCGTGTCCAGGGGCTCCCCGAGGGAGCCCTGGTGTCCCGCGATCGCGGGACAGCGGCAGGGGGTTCCGGGGGACCCGGCGGACCCGGCAGCGGTAGGGAGAGCGCCCCGATCGGAGGGCGCTCTTCCGCTGCTTCGGCGCGCGCCCGTCACACTCGGGCGCGCGCCAGGCTACTGCTGCGGCACAGAACGGGCAAATGCTCGAATAAACTGTGCCGCAGCAGTAAATGCATGCTTGCTAATGCAAGCCTGACAGATAAAATGGGGGAGCTTGAATTAATAGCTGCAAGGGAGCAGTATGATATCATAGGCATTACTGAAACATGGTGGGATGAAACTCATGACTGGACAGTTAATTTAGAAGGTTATTCCCTTTTTCGGAAGGATCAAACAAATAGAATGGGAGGTGGAGTATGTATATATGTTAAACCGGATCTAAAACCTATTATAAGGAATTATGTTTATGAAGGGAATGATGAAAATGTAGAGATTTTGTGGATAGAAATTAGCACTGGAGGTAAAAGTATTAAGAAAATGTTTGTGGGAATATGCTATAAACCACCAAATATCTGTGAGATTGAGGAAGCTAAAATACTTTTGCAAATGGAAAAGGCATCAAAACTGGGTCATATTTGCTTAATGGGGGATTTTAATTATCCAGACATAGACTGGGGCAATGAGATTAGCGTTACAACAAAGGAAACAGGTTTTTGGGGGTGCTTAAAGACAATTATATGACCCAAATTATTGAGGAACCAACCAGGAGAGGGGCAATACTGGATTTGGTCATATCAAAAAAGGTAGAAGTAATAACAAATATTCAAGTCCTGGAACATTTGGGTAACAGTGATCATAACATGGTCTCATTTGAAATAAATGATCAAAAAATAGATTTCTTGGGTTCAACAAAGACCTTAAACTTTAGTAAGGCAGATTTTAATAAACTGAGGTCTAATCTAGTAACAATACAATGGGATTAAGTTTTTGCAGGGAAAAATATAGAAGATAAATGGGCAGTCTTTAAAACATTGTTAGAAAAGCACACTTATCAGTGTATACCCTTGGGCAATAAGTATAAAAGAAATATGTCAAATCCAATGTGGCTAAATAAACAGGTAGGGAAGGAAGTGAACAAGAAGAGGAAGGCGTTTAGATTCTATAAGTCAGAAAGGAAGGAGACATCGTATCAGAATTATAAGGAATATAACAAAAATTGCAAAAGGGCAATCAAATTAGCAAAAATGGATAATGAAAAAAGGATTGCAATAGAAAGTAAGGTCAACCCTAAAAAGTTCTTTAAGTACCTTAATAACAAAAAAAGGAGAAAAGAAAATATAGGACCCTTTCAGTGTGAGATGGGTAGGCAGATTATTGGAGTTAAGGAAAAAGCTGAGGTATTAAAAAAATTCTTTGCCTCTGTGTTTACCAGGGAAGAATCAAGGTCAATTGTAGTGCCGCATTAAGAAGCCACAACCTCCATATTAATGACCAATTGGTTAACTGAGGAAGAAGTTCATAAGCGACTTGAAAAAATTAAAGTAAATAAGGCAACTGGCTCGATGGCATACATCCAATAGTTCTCAAGGAGTTAAGCTCACTAATAGCCAAACCATTATATTTAATATTCAAGGACTCCATTTCCACAGGCTCAGTACCACAAGATTGGCGTAAAGCAGATGTGGTGCCTATATTTAAGAAGGGAGCTAGATCACAACCAGGAAATTACAGACCTGTAAGCCTGACTTCAATAGTAGGGAAACTACTTGAAGGTTTAATACGGGATCATATTCAGGAATACCTAATGGAAAACAAAATTATTAGTAATAGTCAGCATGGATTTATGAAGGAAAGATCTTGCCAAACTAACCTTATTTGTTTCTTTGAGGAGGTAAGTAGGAATTTAGACCAGGGTAATGAAGTTGATGTGGTCTACTTAGATTGTGCAAAGACTTTTTATATGGTTTCACACAAGAAGTTTGTGTACAAAATAAAGAAAATTGGGCTCAGTAATAATATATGCACCTGGATTGAAAACTGGTTAAAGGACAGACAACAGAGGGTTGTCATAAATGGAACTTTTTCAGGTTGGGCTAAAGTCGTGAGTGGAGTACCTCAGGGATCGGTCCTGGGACCCCTGCTTTTTAACTTGTTTATTAATGACATTGAGGTTGGGATCAAGAGCAAAGTCTCCATCTTTACTGATGATACTAAATTGTGTAAGGTATTAGAATCAGAGCAGGATGTAATTTCTCTTCAGAAGGACTTGGAGAGACTGGGAACGTGGGCAGGTAAATGGCAAATGAGGTTTAATACAGATAAATGTAAGGTTATTCATTTGGGATGCAAGAATAAAAAGGTGACTTACAAATTAAATGGAGATATATTGGGGGAATCCTTGATGGAGAAGGATTAAGGAGTGCTTGTAGACTGCAGGCTTAGCAATAGTGCCCAATGTCATGCAGTAGCTGCAAAGGCAAACAAGATCTTATCTTGCATCAAACGGGCAATGGATGGAACGGAAGTAAACATAATTATGCCCCTTTACAAAGCACTAGTAACACCACACCTTGAATATGGAGTACAATTTTGGGCACCAATCCAAGAAAAGACATTATGGAACTAGAGAGAGTGCAGAGGAGAGCCACCAAATTAATAAAGGGGATGGACAATCTAACTTATGAGGAGAGGCTAGCTAAATTAGATTTATTTACATTAGAAAAGAGGCATCTAAGAGGGGATATGATAACAATATACAAATATATTCGGGGGACAATACATGGAGCTTTCAAAAGAACTATTCATCCCAGGGGCAGTACAAAGGACTCAGGGCCATTCCTTAAGGTTGGAGGAAAGGAGATTTCACCAGCAACAAAGGAAAGGGTTCTTTACATTAAGGGCAGTTAAAATGTGGAATTCATTACCCATGGAGACTGTGATGGCAGATACAATAGATTTGATCAAAAAAAGGTTGGACATCTTTTTAGATGTGAACGGTATACAGGGATATACCAAATAAGTATACATGGGAATGATGTTGATCCAGGGAATAATCCAATTGCCAATTCTTGGAGTCAGGAAGGAATTAATTTTTCCCCTTAATGAGGTTTTTTGTTTGCCTTCCTCTGGATCAATAAATAAGTATAGATATAGGATAAAGTATCTGTTTTCTAAATTTAGCATAGGTTGAACTTGATGGACCTATGTCTTTTTTCAACCTCATCTACTATGTAACTATGTAACTATGTAACTATGTAACAGTATCAAACGCCTTTGCAAAATCTAGGAATATTGCACCATTGAGTTGTTCCATTCCACATTGGATTTCATTACAAACTTTTAGCAGGGTGGTTACGGTGGAGTGTTTGGGGCAAAAACCAGATTGGAATTGGCTAGGAAATTTGGTATAGTAATCGCTTAGTTGGGAGTGGACACATTTTTCCATGACTTGGGATAGCATTAGGAGAAGAGAGATTGGCCTGTAGTTTCTAGTTTGAGACAGTGTTTTTGTCCCCACTTTTGAAGATTGGGACAACTCTGACAGTTTTCCAGGTCTTAGGGAGATCGCCTGCAGACAGGATAGAGTTGACTATGGAAGCAATTGGTTTGGCAATGGCTGGGGCACCAAGTCTTAGGAACTTAGATTGTAGTAAGTCAGGTCCATATTGGCTGCTTATTTTTCATTTGAAGAGTGCTTGTGTAATCTCCTCTTTAGATACTGGGCCAAATTGAAAATTGTGGGCAGTGTTGGGAGAGGGTGGGACTATAGGGGTACTCCCAGGATGAGATTCAGGTTTGTGGTTTGGGCTGTGTTTCGCTAATAAGTTAGTGGCACACCCCACAAAGTAATCATTGAATGCATTTGCAATGTCAGTGGGGTTTGTCAGAGTAATATCCCCCTTAGTGATATTACTTGGTTGTTGATGGTTAGGAGGCTGGAATATATTGTTGATAACCTTCCAGAAGTTAGCTGGGTTTGATGTATTTTGGTGGAGATTGTCAGAGTAATATTGTGCTTTTGCGTGCCTTGTTTGCCTTGTGCACATGTTCCGCATCCATCTGTAGTGATTGAGATCCTTGGTAGTGCCAGTTACTTTGTAGCTTTTCCACAAGGTATCCCTGAGCTGGTAGAGTGCAATAAGGTCAGTTGTAACCCATGGAAGGTGGGGCCCCCGTACCCTTATTTTGCGTAGTGGAGCATGGGTATCGCAGAGTTTTAAGAACTCGGATTGGAAATAGTCGAGCGCAGAGTCAGGGTCGGGAATTAAATCGATTCTGTGCCATGGGCAGTTGGTAAGGTCATCCAGAAACTGTTGTGGGTTAAAGTTTTTAAATGTTCTAGTGAGGAGAACTTTAGGGCTTGAATGGGGCGGTTTAATTTTCCTTACACAGTACACTATTGCATGGTCACTGAAAATATCAGGAAGGATGCCAGAGGATTGGATTCTGCTGGGGTTTGAGGAGAGAATCCAGTCTAGCAAGGAATGGTTATGTGATTTCAGGTTTGTCCGTGTTGGTTGGGAAATGAGTTGCGATAGGTTAAGTGACTTGAGTTGTATCTGGATTTTGTGGTTTTTGGGTCAAGCCAATTGAAGTTGAAATCCCCAAGAACTAGCAGCTCACTCTTCTCATTCAGAGAGGAAATGGAGCCAAGAAACTGGGTGATATCAGTCAGGGATTGTGAGAGGGGCTTTAGGGGGGCGGTAGATGCCAGCGAGCAAGATGGGCTTAGAAAAGGGGAGGCAGATTTTGCCAACTAGAATTTCAAAAGAGGGTGGGCTTGGTGGGCAATTTAACAGTGTAAATTGTAATGTGTCTGCAATATAAAATAACACCCCTCCTCCTCTCTTTGACCTATCTCTCCTAAAAATGAAGTATCCCTGAATGGCGTTATTTGCATCAGGGGTTTTAGGAGATAACCATGTTTCTGTAAGAACGATGGCTTTGGGTTTATGCATAAGGCACCATGCCCTTAGTTCGTCCAGTTGGGGCAGCAGACTCCGGATGTTTATATGGGCGACAGATAGCACTTTTTGGAATTTAAAGGTGGAATTCTCAGGGGCATGGGGCAGAGCTGGAATGGGAGGACCTGGGTTAGGTTCAATATCACCTGCTAAAGAGAGTAGTAGTATGAGAAGAAATTTGGATAGTTGTTTGTGGGTTGTAAATTTGTGGTGTTTGCCATTTGAGTGAGCAGTGGTTGGTGTGCTGGTTTTTATAGTTCTCCACCAACATTCAGTAGATATTGCAAGGCTTTTGAGTAGTCCAGGGTGTATGGTGATGTTGGGTGTGGGCCAGGATGGAGGAGTTTGTAGTGGATAGAGGGAGTAACATCTCAATGAGGCCAGGAGAAAGAAAAAAGTTAAATACATAGCAGGTTCATGATGCCAGAGGTAGGCAGTGCTGCAATGAGCTGTTGTGAGTAGAGTGTGTGTATGCAGACTAAACAGCAGGTTTGTGCCTGTTCCTTGTCAAATGTTTAGCTGTATTGCAATGCTACAGTCATTTCGGGGTTTCAGTGTATTGTGCAGTCAGTTTTGGGAGAGACTGCAGTGAATAAGTTGTAAAGGGGTGGGGGGTTAAAATATGCAGATTAGCAAGCATGGGATCATAGTGTGATCTGAATAGCTTACCGTATGTTGTCTTGAGTAAAAGAGTTTGCAGAAAGATGCAGTCCCCAGTCACCTCTAGTCAAACTATAGTCTAACTATATTTATCACTTAAAATGATCACTTTAAATGCATCACTCTTAAGATGCCAATGCTTCCTTGCCAATGCAAGGGGAGTATGTGTTTTTATACATCTAAAGCAGTCACATGACCCTCCCCCCGCCCCAATATATCAGCTTGTTCCAGTTGGTCAATTAACAGCACAGAGTTAGGAGGGAAGAAAGAAAAAAAAAAACACCTTTTGATATTCAATATAGAGTTTGATCTAGCCTCCTTCCTAAGGGATTAGAAATCACTCTTTATCCACTATGCATTTAATATCTTTATTAACTATCTGTTTCCATTATACAAGCCATTGAATCCCAGAGTTAATCTCTTTTGACTTGTAGTAATGTATTGCGTTTGTATTAATGCATTTTATTGTGTTTTAATACGTTTCTGTCATATGTATATGCAATGTAATTTGACACCAATGGGTTAATTACTTCTTGGAGGTATAAAGGCTTATAATAGGGCTTATTGGCAGTAGCTCCTTATCCTTTGAAAAAGTGACGTCCCCACATCACGAAACGCGTTAGGGGGGAGGAGTTCTAGAGGCACCGTCTGCAGAGGAGGTTCCCAGTTGTTTGAACGGCGCTCAGGCAGTGACGTCAGTGGGACCAGTCCCGGAACACACCAGGGAGGGCAAAGAGAGTCCTGGGCACTGAGTTACTGCTGAGAAGAGCCAAACAGCTGTACTTGATTAGTAACAAGCAAAAGGGACACCTTAGCAAGCTGCGGACGGCATCATAGTATTGCACGTGTTACTGCATCCATATGTGAGTTTACATTTGGCTGTTTTTATATGTTTTAATAAATTGTGTTGTACTTTCCACACTATCTTGCTGTATTCTCTCCTTATCATGCCTTCCGAATATCTACTTGGGAGAGGCTAAAGAAGAGGAGGATTGAGAAGATTCGCGTGGGATTCGTGATCACAGCAAGGAAGAGGTTAAAGCACAGATCCTCTCAACTGAAAGTTGCAAGCTTTATCTTGTAAGTAGTTCACTGTGGTCGTACTGTCCTGTATGCACCTGTCCAGATATACTGCGCAATTTGTGTTTTTTCTTGAACCCTTTATTAGTGGGGATTAACGAATCCAACTGCAATCGTCATTTTGGTTGGGAACATCATTTGGACATTTAAAGGACTGCAATGTATGGACACTTTCTACTGTATTAAGCGCCAGGTATCCCATATGGTTTTTGTATGAGTTTTGTGTGTAGGTTGAGGAGATAACCTGCACTGTGGGGCAACTTAGGCTGCTTTATTTGTTTGTTTTTTAGTCATCATGTTCACTTGATATTGTATGTGCACTTTATTATATTGTAGGCGCAATTAAGTATGCACACCATTTAATTTAAGGCACATTTTTTAGCATTAGCTAATTATAGAGAGTGTGGTCCCGTGGGGTCCGGTGGTCGGAGCACAGCAGTGCAAATAGTGGGGGCTGCAAACCAGTTTGGCAAAATAATAGCAATTTATTAGGTGGTCATAGGGAGTACAGAAAACACTCTGACGCATTTCAGGACCTAAGTCCCTTTATCAAAGAGTAGGCTCGCGTCAGCTGTATTCCCCATTACATACTAGGGCTCCCGCCCCCAACGATGACGTCACGGGGCTCCAAATCTCGCGAGAGTGGTAAAACTAGCTATCCCATAGGTGGATAAGCAACCAATGGTATAGTCAGCTGGAGATTCGCCTCCCCTGTGGGTATGGTCTGGGAGCCTGTCTGTGCCATGGGGAAACAGCAATGTAAACAAAACACATTGTGAATGGTCTAATAGAATGTATTCTAAGACTAAATAATTAAAAACACGAACATTAACAGCAAAAAGTGGTAAAGAAACTGTCTACTGTCTAGCAAGTATGTCATAATGCTAAATTTCAGGAAGAGATATGCTATATCAAATGGATAAACGGACCGAGCAATACCATATCAATTAGACAATAAGTATAGCAAAGTAACAAATGCCAGAGGGACATCTATTGATCAAAGCAATCTATGATACAATATAATATAACCTTGTATACACGGTAGATATTGTGTTTGGGTCCATGCAGCATATGCAGGCTTATCACCATAGCATAATCTATTATTCATACATCTGATATGCAACATAGAATCACAGTGAGTACCTGTGTATATATACAGAACAACATCAATATTGAATAAATGTCTAAAACCCATCTTTAAAGCATATCTTGGTGAATGTAGCACAGCCATATAGACTAGCACACATAGGGATAGAACAGAGAAGAATACCCCATATCAATGGGCAACCTGTATTTAAGGCATCCCTGCAATACATGGAGACAAGATTATATGTATATCTTTAAATGGACTATTAGCATCCATCCATACATAATGACAAATGTTGATTTAATTAGAGGTATCATTCATATATATTGCAGAAATATGGTATGTGGAAATATCAGAAATGCCTGAGCCCATTAAGCAAGGAAGTGTTTAAGTTCCCAGTCTAGATTCATGCCCTTGGGGGCCAATGTCGCAAGGACATAAATCCAGTACATCTCTCTTTGATTGAGACGGGACTCTCTATCTCCTCCTCGGGCATGGAGATGTATATATTCGATTGCACTGAACGAAAAATTCTGCAAAGAACCAGACTGGCAATTTGAGAAGTGACGTGCAACTGGATATCGCTCATCTCTATTCTTGATTGTTCTAACGTGTTCTACAATCCTCTCTCTTAGTGGGCGGATTGTCCTGCCCACATATGAACTGCCACATGTGCATCTTAATATATATACAACAAATTTGGTGTTACACGTCATAAGAGAACATATACTTTAATTCCTTTTTTATGTATATTTTTAAGTTGTTTCATGGGGGAAGCGTAACGGCACATTTTGCAATCACCACAACTGAAGAAGCCTTTAAACCTACTGTAGATTTAATAGTCCCTTTAGTCCCTTTAGTGGGATCAAACAGACTCGGGGAAATTCTATTGCCGATGGTTTTGGCCCTTCTAAAAACTATTCTTGGTTGATCTAGTATGCTGCATGGACCCAAACACAATATCTACCGTGTATACAAGGTTATATTATATTGTATCATAGATTGCTTTGATCAATAGATGTCCCTCTGGCATTTGTTACTTTGCTATACTTATTGTCTAATTGATATGGTATTGCTCGGTCCGTTTATCCATTTGATATAGCATATCTCTTCCTGAAATTTAGCATTATGACATACTTGCTAGACAGTAGACAGTTTCTTTACCACTTGTTGCTTTTAATGTTCGTGTTTTTAATTATTTAGTCTTAGAATACATTCTATTAGACCATTCACAATGTGTTTTGTTTACATTGCTGTTTCCCCATGGCACACACAGGCTCCCAGACCATACCCACAGGGGAGGCGAATCTCCAGCTGACTACACCATTGGTTGCTTATCCACCTATGGGATAGCTAGTTTTACCACTCTCGCGAGATTTGGAGCCCTGTGACGTCATCGTTGGGGGCGGGAGCCCTAGTATGTAATGGGGAATACAGCTGACGCAAGCCTACTCTTTGATAAAGGTACTTAGGTCCTGAAACGCGTCAGAGTGTTTTCTGTACTCCCTATGACCACCTAATAAATTGCTTTTATTTTGCCAAACTGGTTTGCAGCCCCCACTATTTGCACTGCTGTGCTCCGCCACCGGACCCCACGGGACCACACTCTCTCTACTCATGCAGCTGGCGTGACGCACGCACTAATCTTTGACCGAGCAGCTATTCTACAGAGGCACTCACACAGACTACGCAGTATGGTATGTACTTTCGTTTTCCTGGGGACACATACAGTACCTTTATGGTATATATGGAGATCTGTGTGACTCCTCCAGCATTACTAGTACACCTCCAATCTGATACCATTATAGTGAGTCTCATATAGCCTTTATTTATGCTCGTGTGTCTGGATTATCTACTGCTGTGATTTGATATATATCCATATACAAGTCTACAGGATAGCTGAGCCTGATTATTGGGATCACATCCCACACACAAATTAGCTCATTATAGGTTAAGCGCTGTAGTTTTGGTGTATTAGTTAGTTATTTACATTATGAAGCATTAACTATTTTGTTTTAATTACTTATTTAACATTGTTTTTTTCATCTGTATCAGAATTACTTTCAAATTCTGTATATATAGAATGCATCATTACAGCCTTTTACCTCACCTAAATGAGTTTTTATTAATTCTTCGACCCTGCTTTCCAAAAAAGAAGAGATGCATGAAGGTCACCACAAAAGATTCATAAACCATTGTGAATAATGTCAGAACTCTAATTTAATTAGAGGCCCATCTGTCAGTTTCTGTTTGACGAGCTCTAAATGTCCAATTCTCATTTAATACCTTCCCTAATCAGTGCTGGAAAATTTCTCAGGCACAAATGAGATGACATTAATAAATCAGAGTATGGCTACTCTTTCCATTCTATAAAAGACGAAGCAATGCGCAATAGTCTTCCAATAAAAAAAGCAAATATTCTAATGAATATTCACAGAAACACTTAAGCAATAGACACATGACGTATTGCAGTAGATGCATAATTAACACTTTTATGGGAGTCACTTAATGTAAAGAGGTATTTCTCAAGATCGTAATCTACAGTTACATGTGTGCAGTAAGTTTAGAAAGTTATGTAGTATTTTAGGGTAAAATTGATAAAAAATAGTCTAAAACATTGGAGGTTAAAAGTCCCTAATTTATAAAACCTCTCTTTTAACTACTGCACGACACACTTTATTCGAGCAAATACCCGGTATGTACCTGGCAGATACCTGGAATGCGCCACTCCTCACCTCTGACAAGCCCCGTTGCATTTGCCTTCCCAGCCTGGGTTCATGCCTGGCTGATGGGCGGCTGATCTGTTAAATGATAATGATTAGGATTTAATAGGCTGCAATGCTTCGTGTGTCTACCAGATGGCATAAATTCATGAATTGTAATGCAGTATATATATATATACTGTGCAGTATTGCAGCCAGCGGGAATAAAATGCTTCAATCCCTGCTTGGAAAATAACTCAATGCACTCGGGCAGAAAACAGTCACAAACCTCAATACACCCGGGTATACCCGAATTCGTGGGACTAGCCAAGCTCGAATAAAGTGTGTCGCCAGTGTATTGTTAGTATGGAGACCAACACACTTCCTTCAGAACAAATCTAGTTTGACAATGAAACGCACTTACTGTTTAACTTTCACTGTTTGAACATTTGTTATTGAAATTGACACTTGTCATATATTAATATTGACATTTACATTTTGGTCAAGTTAAAATATGTGCAACCAGCATACATGTAGATCATTCTTATTATGTTCATTAGTGAAAGTATCAAAATTAGTAAACCTGTTTCTTGTACTGTATATCATCTAATTTTGTTAGCTTAAGCTGTTTATACTTGCCCGAATCTTTATAACTTAATGTAAATAAAATATATAAATAAAATATATGGAGGAAAATTATGGAAAGAGACAAAACCTAATGAGTGCCTTAACTATATGTACATCATAAAATGTTATTCTGCATGGTGCCTTATTTACAAAAATGCAAGTACTGTAGTTGAGTTGCTTTATTCTAATGCAATAATAGATGGTTCTAAATCGAGGGACCTGAGAATAGATTTGATTTCCGAGTCAAGCAAAAAAAACAAAAAGGTCATCCACAAATCTGTATTTTTTCATAAAAAAATGTTGGTATAATTGTAAGTAAAAATATTTTTCATATCATTTTATAAAAACCCAACGCAAAACAAATTGAGTTTTTCCAAAACCAACACTAAAATACTTAATATTTTGAGAATCACAAGTAATACCAAAAAACAAAATAGTGAAAAACAAAATCAAAATCAGTGAAAGTGCCCACACTTTATCATTACATTATCTAGCATATAATTATCTAGAGGATGCAAATTTTACAGGATCATGACAGATGAGCAAACGCTTATTTATTTTAGATAAACTTCCTATTAATAAGACACATGTTAGCAAAATCTAGTGAGATTATTTTTAGCAATGGAAACATTTTAATTACTTCAATGTGCATGTGCAATATAGTCACTACATACAATTTCTGAACTTTCCTGGTTTCTGCCCAACCTAATGTAGATTACACTGGACTTTTCATCATATTGATCATTTCGAAAGAAAGAATACATGTAAGTACATGTATAGTATATGTTCTGTAAGAAAGTGGATATTTAGATTTTTATATAGTTTTATTTTTTGCATTATAGAGAATGTTGGGACAGAGCTCTGTATTATTTAATTTATAATGATGTAGGATGACATGCCAAAGATTTTATGACGACATTCTTCATAATGGATGTTGTACTTAACATTTTAAAGATTTTTATGGAGATTGGCATTACAGAGATTTTCATAGTGGAGCTTAAATTATATATTTTCTATAAGCAAAATTAGGTTTAGTATGATATGCGTTTTGACTGTATGCTTAATGAGCAACATATTTTTCTAGTATGGACACTGTAACTCACACTTTTTTGAAAATGTACAAATTGGCAAAGGCTATCTTTTGATTTCCTCGAAATAATCTCCATATTTTTTTAAAAGTCATGGTTAAAGGCACTCTCAAGTAAATTATTTGTGATTAAGGGGGTTTCTCATATTTGTGTGACTTTTCATCAGCAGTAAATGTCCAAAATTCACCAGATTCACAAAAGATCAGTGACATTTTAAAAGCTCGGTATAAGGGAACATTAAAATATATTTCATCCTTTGCTAACTCAATGCTTTTCAAGAAGCGATGTGGATATTATATTTGTTTCAGAATTAACAGGGGATGTTTTGCTTGGGAACTTTTGGGACCATTGTAGAAATATGTTTCTTCTGAATGACAGTTTTTATACCAGGAACGCCATGTTATCTAGTGGTTGTTGGTTTATCTTGTTTGCAAATTAATATTGAGATTGTTATTTCTCAATTAATTTACCATAATTGGAGAGACTGGAAACGTGGGCAGGTAAATGGAAGATGAGGTTTAATATATATAAATGTAAGGTTATGCATTTGGGATGCAAGAATTAAAAGGCGAATGACAAATTAAATGGGGATACATTGGGTGAAACATTGATGGAGAAGGATTTAGGAGTACTTGTACAGTATAGAGAGCAGGCTTAGCAATAGTGCCCAAAGTCATGCAGTACAGTAGCTGCATAGGCAAACAAGATCTTATCTTGCATCCAACGGCAATGGATGGAAGGGAAGTAAACATAATTATGCCCCTTTACAAAGCATTAGAAAGACCACACCTCGAATATTGAGTACCATTTTGGGCACCAATCCTAAGTGTAGAGATGTGTTAATTACCTCAGGTGGTTGTAGTGAGGGCTCGGAGAGAGTGGTGTAGGTTCCGCGGCGGACCGACAGTATAGGGCGTGTTATTGTGCAACCTTTCAGAGGGCACTGACAGAGCGGAGAGGTCGCGCATGCGCAGTGTAACGCGCAAACGACGGACCAATAAGGAAAAGGCTCCGTTGGCAAACTACAACTCCCATGAGCTCTGGGACAGTCAGCTGATGTCAGGAGCCAATCAGAAGGCTGGGATTACGGGAGGAGGAAAGGGAAGCGTGGGGGAGAGATCACGCTAGGCAGAGGGGATCCGGAAGGTAAAGGAGGGTGTGTGTGTGCAGGGGGTCTGTGACCCGCCTGCATAGGCGAGCTTTACTACGCAGGCCCTTAGGAGAAATCCCTGAGTCACAGTAGGCTGCTGTGCTGCAGAGACGCCCATAGTGGTAGCGATCAGTCATCTTACTGTGTAGACAGTTAGGGACAAGTGTGCTGAGCAAGTTGGGAGTGAGCTGTTTGGGACCAGACAGCTGCACAGCGGACATCAAAGGCAAGCAGAGGATTCGTCTGATCCTTTTCGAAGTTCTTACCGGTCACCGCCGTGACCGGAAGGTATTTACAGCAAGTGCACCAACACCGGTCACCAGACGCTGATCCCGCTTTAGGCGTTACACTTTGGGGACACTAGTGAGTGGCCAAAGGCCTAATACATGGACCAATCCTTTCTATCCGTTAAGGGCACAGTGTGTGGGGCACACGGTGACGGGACAGAGACCCACTCATTAGGAGCGTGGCTGAGCCACTACTATATAAGGACAATACTCTGTAGGAGCGTGGCGGAGCCACTAAAGTTATAAAGACATTACCCGTTAGTTAGTGATGAGTGTATAGTATAAGGTCATATGTTATGTGTTGATGCCAATATAGAGTGCTAAGGTTATTATTGCGTTATAGTAAAATCAGTTACAAGCATATGTGTGTGTATATGTTTCTTGCTCAGGGGAATCTCACAACATGGGGATCCTGGGTAAGGGGAGGCGCTGCGCTAATAAGTGTTACCCCAGGCTCCCAGCTAGCGGAGGCTCAGATCTCCTGGAGCCACATGTGCGTGCAGTTACCTGTAGTCTCTTTAGAGTGTCAGAAAAAGAGCTACATTTGGAGGCGCTGCTGAGAGCTCAGACCTGGGGTGCCCAATATTTTTTTATTGTTACTGTGCGACAAGTTTTTTTCTCCCGCCATGTTTGTGCCCTCGCAGCCTGAGGTGTGCAAGTGGGCCCAACGGCATGAAATTCCCCTGACACGTGCCTTTGGCCTGGGACATGTTCCCGCTACCCTCTCCCTGGGCACGATGACTGATCAAGTCAGGAAACTTCCGCTCCTGGACTCTTCCCGAGTGCAAGATCACTACTATGACAGGGAGCAGAATTGGCGTAAGATATTATTCGTCACCGACCAGGATATATGCCCCAATGCAATGCCCGCAGTACTACTTCTGCCTGACGCCCCCGGCATCCAATGCCCGTTAGTACAGGTGGATTACGCCGAACCCTTGGCTGCGTCCACACCACAGAGGGGCTACCCTGGTCCGTTAAGTCCCATCACGACCAGTCCTGTCCGTACCCCTGAGAGCAGTTTGACCCCCCGATGGCCTGCTGCAATGGGTCTAGGCACTTCATTCACCCCCTCGGCCATTAGGCCAGCGCTGAGCAGATCCAGCCTGTCGAGACTAGATGCCTATTCCCCTGCTGGGGGTAGGCTGTCGGATAACGCCTCCATTCCTGTGCTTGCAGAAGCTCTTCACCACACTACGCAGTCCCTCCAATACCGAAAGATGAAGGCATTTTCTGGTGACAAACCCACTCCTCTGGGAAAAGTCGGATTCGAGGAATGGCTGGACCACACGGAACAGGTACTTCTTGAATGGTCATGCAGAGATGCCGTCCGGAGACAGCGCATAATTGAGTGCCTGCGGCCCCCAGCATCCCACATGGTGCACTGCTATCGGGACGACCACCCGGATGCTGATGCGGCTGGCATCATCTACTACATTACCAAAGTGTATGGGGTTCCTGTGGATGCATTTGCGCTGATTGCCAGGTTTCATGCTCTGGCCCAGAAAGAAGGAGAGATGGTGTCTGACTTCCTTCGACGGTTGCATCTGGACCTGTGGCCCCTGGTGAGAAGTGGGTGGTACAGAAGGTGGATGCCAACGGACTACGCACCACCCAGCTACTGAGGAGACTCCTCCCATTGCACCCGGTATCCATACGCGTCAGCGGCTGTCTCACGCCGGGGCAAGCACTGATGGATCGGGTCTAGGCACATGAGACTGTGCTACTGGGGCGTGATTTGACCCCGGGAAAGAAGACGGTGGTTGCGGCTAAAGACACCAAAAAGTCGGAAGCTAAAGCTGAGGCGCCTGGGGATGCGAACCCGGAAAATGAGGACCTTGAAGCAACTGCAGCCGCCAGGGAGCGCTCCGCGTCGGGGCGAGCATCACCGACCTTCCGAGACAATGCCTACCGCAGTCACCTCCAGTGCTATGCTTGCGGAAAAATGGGGCACATTCGAGCGCACTGCCCCTCCCTATGGAGAACGGTGTCCCGACTGGCCAAGTGTATGCTGTGTACCCCGCAGGCCGGCGAAGCAACGGCCCCGTCCTCGACGTGTAGTCGAATCGGGCCAGCGGCCATCGTCAAGGTGGTGATTGAATGCATCTACGCCTCGGCGCTGATGGATACTGGGTCCCAGGTGACCATCGTGTATCGGCCCTTCTACGCTCAAAACTTGCACCGGCTGCCACTACTATCTGCTGACTCCTTGCGATAGAGAGGGTTGAGCCATGAAGACTACCCTATTGACGGAGTGGTGAAGGTACACATGGACATTCTCCAGTTGAACACAGGCAAGCATCATCCCATGGAGGTGGAGGCCTTAGTATGTTCGGAGCCCCAGGATCATCCCAGCGCCCCGATAATCATGGGGACCAACACAGACATTGTGGCTGTGCTCCGCATGTATCTGCAGGAAGCGGGTGAATCACCGTTGCTGGTTCTAGCTGCTTGCCCGGCATTACAAGAGGTTTGCGGTAAGATTGCGACCGAAGAGGAACATGGGATGCTATATAGTCAAGAGCGTGGGCTAACCGAGATTCCGCCCGGGGAAGGAAGAATGATGGTCGCCGCCTGTCATTATCCGGCCAGAAGTCCGGAGGATCAACTGTTCTCCTTGGAAAGCTCGACCCACGATGACCAGCAGCTCGGCTACAAAGTATTGGCCTCGATAAAGAAGTGGTCAGGGAAAATTCCGGCCCGAAACCATGTGTACATGCGGTATCTTTCTCCCTACACCATGTGCATTGACCGCCGGCAACAATTGGGTCGAATCTATCCAGTAACCCCGGAGGAAAAGGCTGCAGGTGAGCGTCCGGTGGCCACCGCCTATGCCGTGACCCCAAGGTTGGCATTTGACTTCGTGGACTCGCCCTTGATGGAGGGCTGGAGAGGAAGACTGCAGACCAAACTGGAAGAACGACGGGTGGTGTTCTCCATAAGTGATATGGATGTGGGGTGCAGTCGCACCATTCGATTGAGCGACACTGCACCGTTCCGGGAACGTTCTCGCCGCATAGCACCCCGAGATGTGGAAGAGGTGAGGAGACTATTAGCCGAAATGGAGGAAGCTGGTATCGTTCAAGGATCACGCAGTCCCTATGCCTCACCCATCGTGGTGGTTCGCAAAAAGAATGGAACCGTATGGCTCTGCGTAGACTATAGGACATTGAACAATCATACGGTACCTGATCAGTATACCCTCCCACGCATCGAGGACCTCTTGAACGCCTTGACGGGAAGTAAATGGTTCAGCGTACTAGATTTGAGGTCGGGGTATTATCAAGTACCCATGGATCTTGAAGATCAGGAGAGAACGGCCTTCATCTGCCCGCTAGAGTTCTACCAGTTCACCCGTATGCCACAAGGGATATGCGGGGCTCCTGCCACCTTTCAGAGGTTAATGGAAAAGACACCGGGAGACCTGAACCGCATGAATGCTTGGTATACCTGGACGAAAAAAAGACGGTGAAGAACAGCGCTAAAAAAATATAAATAATGACAATACTTGAAATGAATATTGCAGGCAGCCTGGAAAATACTGACTGTACAGTCAGAAAATGAACCACAGAGAAAAGAAAGAATTGCTATTGCCAAATCAGTCCTTTAAATAATAATAAATCCGAATAAAGACCAAACCGTCTCTTGCAAAGTCCCAAAAGTGTCCTTGAGCAAACAGGCAGTGAAGGGGTCAACGAACGGCTCACACCAAATGATAGTGCAATATGTAAAAAAGAGAAGAAAACAAACAGATAATGGTGCAGAACGCCAACAAAATTGACATTAAAACATTAAAAACTCACACATGACAAACATAACACACAATGACAGACAGACACTAGCAAGACTATAATCCTAACAAAAAGCTATTTATTAACATTGAAATACTGGGTTCCGGAGGATACAGCACTTAAGTCCAGAGGGGTAAAATTGAAACCCTACTTACAGGACAGTAGATGGTAAAAGCAGTAAAGCTGAAGATCGCTCAGGTGCTCCTCTCTGATGATAACTGGAGCTCCTTTAGATATTGCCTCGTGTGGGGATGGATGTTGAGTCGCACGAAAACCGGAACTTCCTGGTGGATGTGACATCACATGCTGTGGTGTTACTGAAATCGCTGCTCCTCTTCCTCTCCTTTCCCCCCACAGCCTACACCACTGCTGCCAATAACATCCACAACCAAACAGACAGCTCTAAAAACAGAATAATCTCCCAACGACGTTTCATACACATACGTGCACCCCCTGAAGAGGAGGTATGGGAGGAAATTCCGGGGCCTGGCATACGTGCTCTATGTTCACTAGCAGCAGTGGTCAATGATCAGGTGGCGTTCTCGGAGCTAAGAGTAGCTGACTCATTAGGGTGCCAATCCCGAGCCATTCCACTGGCCTACTGATGTTGGGAAGGAATGAACATTACAGAAGATAAAATCATTTCCTGGAAAGAATTGGTGTAACACCAGATTGGAACCCAGTGGTGGAACTAGCTCACCAAGCTCTGCAGCAAGAGAACCCCTCTATTCTTAAGCAAGCCCCCAGAGAACTGGTGAAACTATTGTTGCATGAGTTCGGAAAGTTCGAACAGGACAATTGCCTATTGTATCGGGTCATCCCATACCACAATCATCCCGACCGGCGACAACTATTCTTGCCTAAAAGTCTGAGAAATATGGTCCTCCGGGCCCTACACGATGATCATGGCCATCTGGGCGTTGACAAAACGTTCCGGTTACTCCGGGACCGGTTCTATTGGCCAAAAATGAGAGAATCGGTGGAAATGCATTGCCGAAGGTGTACCCGCTGTATACAGAGGAAAACACTCCCCACTCGGGCGGCCCCCATGGCCCATCTGAAAAGCTCTGGTCCTATGGATTTGGTGTGCATGGATATCTTGTGTATCGAGCCAGACACCCGGGGCATCGGTAACGTACTAGTGATTACAGACCACTATACAAGATACGCCCAAGCGTTCTCCATCAAATATCAGCGGGTGGTGACCGTGGCTAGAGTATTATGGGAGAAATACTTCATTCATTATGGATTACCGAACCAACTGCACTCCGATCAAGGCAGGGATTTCGAGAGTACTCTCATTAGAGAACTGCTGAAGCTGTTAAATATAGCTAAGTCACGAACCACCCCGTACCACCCCAAAGGGGATGCTATGCCTTAACGGTTCAACAGAACACTACTTGACATGCTGGGGACCTTAAAAGGCTCTCAGAAGACTGAGTGGAGCAAGCATGTGGAGACGCTGGTGCATGCCTATAACTGTACTCGACACGAGTCTACAGGGTATACTACGTATTTATTGATATTTGGGAGAGAAGCTAGGCTGCCTGTGGATGTGCGACTGCGGATATCTACCAATGGGGTATCCAACAGGACGCACTTTCGATATATACAAAGGTTACAGGACAGTCTGCAGCAGGCCTATAAATTGGCAGAAAAGGCGGCGGCGCAATTAAATGCGAGTAACAAAATGTGCTACGATCACAAGGTATGACATAAAGAGATCCGCCCGGGGGATTCTGTTCTCCTTCGTTACTTGGGCATTCCCGGAAAGCACAAGCTGGCTGATCGGTGGAGAGATGGGGTGTATGAGGTGGAATTACAGATGCCTGGCCTCCCGGTATACCGCATCAGGGACTCCGAAGGCCGGGTAAAGGTATGGCATTGGAATCATCTGCTCCCCATACTTCAAGTAGGGGACAATGAATTGGAAGTGCCCACTGTCTCAATTGATGGAGAAGCTGAAAGTACAGAGGATGGCCAAGAGACTGTAATAAATGCCACCTCTGAGAATCCTGTGGAGGGAACCTCTCAAAGGGGCCTTCCGGCCACGGGGGCATCTCCCGAAGGAGCTATGGGTAAAGAGCCCCTTGGTCCAACGACAGATACGCTGACTCCCATGAGCCAGCCACTAGACCCGCAGAGCCCATGCTTTGTGCCCCAAAAAGACTTTGTAGACCTCTCAAGCCCCTCAAGGGCAGAATTGGAAATGTCAAATGAGACTTACTACTCTCCCGAGGAGGTAGCTGAAGAGCAACTTCGCCGAAGTCAAAGAACTGGTCAACCTCCAATGAGGATGGCTTATGATAGATTCAGGGCACCCCATTATGAGGCTCAGTAGTGGGCTCGCAGCAGAGTGCAGTCTGTTGCTGTAATGTTCAATGAAATGTGCAATCTAATCTAGAGCTGATAAGCAAGATCTCATTTATGTTGTTTTATTTTTATTATATAACGTTCTGTGTATAGTTATGTAAGTTGACCCAAGCGGGGACGTTGGATTCTGCAAGGGGGAAAATGTAGGGATGTGTTAATTACCTCAGGTGGTTGTAGAGAAGGCTCGGAGAGAGTGGTGTAGGTTCCACGGCGGCCCGACAGTATAGGGCGCCGCATGTTATTGCGCAACCTTTCAGAGGGCACTGACAGAGCGGAGAGGTCGCGCATGCGCGGTGTAAGCGCGCGAACGATGGACCAATAGGGAAAAGGCTCCGTTGGCAAACTACAACTCCCATGAGCTCTAGGACAGTCAGCTGATGTCAGGAGCCAATTAGAAGGCTGGGATTACAGGAGGAGGAAAGGGAAGCGTGGGGAGAGACCACGCTAGGCAGAGGGGATCCGGAAGTAAAGGAGGAGGTTGTGTGCATGAAGGGGGTCTGTGACCCGCCTGCATAGGCTAGCTTTACTCCGCAGGCCCTTAGGAGAAATCCCTGAGTCACAGTAGGCTGCTGTGCTGCAGGTACGCCCATAGTTGTAGCGACCAGTCATCTTACTGTGTAGACAGTTAGGGACAAGTGTGCGGAGCAAGTTGGGGGTGAGCTGTTTCGGATCAGACTGCTGCATAGCGGACATCAAAGGCAAGCAGAGGATTCGTCTGATCCTTTTCGAAGTTGTTACCGGTCACCGCCGTGACCGGAAGGTATTTACAGCAAGTAAGTGCACCAACACCGGTCACCAGGCGCTGATCCCGCCTTAGGCGTTACTCTTTGGGGACACTAGTGAGTGGCCAAAGGCCTAATACATGGAGCAATCCTTTCTATTCGTTAAGGACACAGTGTGTGGGGCACACGGTGACGGGACAGAGACACACTCATTAGGAGCGTGGCTGAGCCACTACTATATAAGGACAATACTCTGTAGGAGAGAGGCAGAGCCAAAAAAGTTATAAAGACATTACCCATTAGTTAGTGATGAGTGTATAGTATAAGGTCATATGTTATGTGTTGATGCCGATATAGAGTGCTAAGGTTATTATTGCGTTATAGTAAAATCAGTTACAAGCATATGTGTGTGTATATGTTTCTTGCCCAGGGGAATCTCACATCACGGGGATCCTGGGTAAGTGGAGGCGCTGTGCTAATATGTGTTACCCCAGGCTCCCAGCTAGCGGAGGCTTAGATCTCCTGGAGCCACAGGTGCGTACAGTTACCTGTAGTCTCTTTAGAGTGTCAGAAAAAGGTCTACATAAGAAAATACATTATGGACCTAGAGAGAGTGCAGAGAAGAGCCACCAAATTAATAAAGGGGATGGACAATCTAACTTATGAGGAGAGGCTAGCTAAATTAGATTTATTTACATTAGAAAAGAGGCATCAAAGATGTTATATTATAACTACATACAAATATATTCGGGGAAAATACAAGGAGCTTTCAAAAGAACTATTCATCCCATGGGCAGTACAAAGGACTCTTGGCCATTCCTAAAGGTTAGAGGAAAGGAGATTTCACCAGCAACAAAGGAAAGGGTTCTTTACATTAAGGGAAATTAATTAATGTGGAATTAATTACCCATGGAGACTGTGATGGCAGATACAATAGATTCAAAAAAATGTTGGACATCTTTTTAGATAGGAAAGGTATATAGGGATATACCAAATAAGTATACATGGAAGGATGTTAATCCAGGGATTTCCAATTCTTGGAGTCAGGTAGGAATTTATTTTTCCCCTTATGAGATATAATTGGATGATATGACTCTGGGGTTTTTTGTTTGCCTTCCTCTGGATAAATAAGTAAGTATAGATATAGTATAAAGTATCTGATGTCTAAATTTAGCATACTGTAGTGCCAACGGTTATTTTAACACAAACCAGTGGCAATCGCCAAAAACACCCAGGTACATGCTTAGTACATGCTGGGTCATGTTTAAGGCAAGTTTAAGGCATTTCTGCATTGACTAATGGCCTATCAGATTAACAGCGGGGGTCCATGGCAGTTCAATTCAAACTGAATGGGACTGCCAGGGACCCCTGCTGTGTCAATCCGTTGGGTCATCAGTCAATGCAGAAATGCCTTAAACTTGCCTTCAACTAGCCAGGTTACACCCAGCATATACACAGCCTGTAACCCGGCGAGTTTAAGGCAAGCCTTAGTATACTCGTTGTCTCGTCTGTAGGTTGAACTTGATGGACATACGTCTTTTTTCAACCTCATCTACTATGTATCTATGTAACGATGTAACTATGTAACTATATGTTCTCACAGGTGACATACATTTAAACCTTTAACCAACATGTCTAACATATTGAAATCATGTATATCCTTTATCAATCTACAATAATTTTACTACTATCATGAATAGCCATATTTTGGTTGGCTTTCCAAGAATACTTCGTATGTTTTTTTTTTAAGTTTTAATGTTGTGTGTGTGTGTGAATTTAAATCAGCAGTTGAAGTAAATTAACTTTACTATGTGAAAATATCTGTAGCATTTAAAAAAAGGTTTAAAATACATTTTGAATGTTTATAATGCAGGAAGCATTTTGAAAGTGACAGCCCCATTCCCCTTCTGAAAGGCTCTGGCTCTTGAGCTTCGCCCTCTCTCTAGCAGTGCACCAATTGTATCTTGTAACTGCACAGTCAATCATATTTCAGAACTACATTGCACACAATGCTGTGCAATAACTGAATGTAATAACCATGAGCAAGCGATCGATTACAGGAGAATGGATCGATCTGCAACTTAGCTAATCACTTGTCATTGTGCATATTTTATTGATGTACATACAGATGCAGTGGCCGTTATTCGAAAAAATGTCGAAATGGATTCTTGAGATATGCCCATGATCCTCACTAGTTTTGCCGCGACAGGCATAATAGCCCATTGGATTAACAATGCCTTTCTGTAAGAGATAGGCTGAATCACTCACATTTAATTAATGTAGCAGGGGTCTCCAGAGCTGAAACGCATTGATTTCAAGTCCGGGAATGCCCTACTTCCTGAGATACATGCCCCATTATGGGGTGCCGGTATCTCCTATGCATGGAAATGTCCCAGTCACGTGAAGCGAAACATTTCCATGCGGATATCTGGGGACCCTCTTGTGGTTCCAATGGGTGTCTGGGGCCCTCGGATGGTCACCATGGGTCCCTGGGGCCTCTTGTTCTTCCCTGCAGGTGTCCCCTGTGTGTCCTCATTTGGTCCTCGTGGGTGTCGGGGGGTCCTCGGGTGGTCCCTATGTGTCACCGTTGGCCTGCGGTACCAATCCTGTATTTAAAAAAATAAACATGGCCTACTGTACATTACAATAAATACACATCCAGTGCCGCCACATAAAACCAATATTTCTTTTATTAAACACAGTATTAATACCACAGGCCAGCGGGGGTCCCTGGGTGTTCCCCATGGTTGTCTGTGGGCCCCACAATGCACCCTGGGGGGTACAAACAGGTTTCTGGGGGCGTCCGGGTGGTCCCCTCTAGGCTCTGTGGCCCCCAGGTGGCCCACATGGGCCCCAATTGTGTCCACAGGTTGTCTCTGTGGGTGTCTAGGGGTCCACGGGTCATCCACACGGGTGTCTGGCGGCCCTCGGGTGGTCCCCAAAGGTGTCTGGGGTCCCTCTAGTGGTTCCCGCAGGTCCCCGTGGCCCCCACGTCTGTGGGGCCCTTTTTCTTCCCCGCAGGTGTCCCCCGTGGTTCCTCAGGTGGTCCCCGTGGGCATCCGGTGGTCCTCGGTTTGTCCCCGTGTCCCCCCGCTGGCCTGCAGTACCGATCCTGTATTTAAAAAAATAAAACTTGGCCTACTTTTCAATAAATGCACCCCCGACCACCCCCCTCCAAACACATACAGTACAGTAATGGGCAAATAACTATTACCCAGATATGGATAATAGATTATTTGGCCATTATTAAACTCAACATTAGCCGTGCAGCATAAAGTAAATAGAAACCGTTCTACTTACCGCTGGCAATATGAAGGGCGTCCTCAGCAGGTCCATGTACTCCGTTGCCAGAAAGCATACATAGCAAAATACATTCTAAATGGCCCAGCCCCTTAATTACCTTAGCGGTTAATAACCACTATAGTAATTAACCCTGCCTAGCTACCCACCCGGGAGGCCTAACATCCCACCCCAGACCCACTATACCCACCCTGTACCCATTGATTGTTACAGTAGTACATCATATAATATGGGTATGATAAGCTACAGTACTATAGCAGTCAATGGTCACTCTAATACAAAAGCCTGACTATCCAAAATACACAATAACATACAACAAGCACCTAAACCGCCAAACTGTAAAATTAAAAGCAATAGGCAATCAATTACATAAATAAAACCACTAGCCAACCAATCAATTAATGATATAAAAGCACTAGCCAATCAATTAAATAAATCACACCACTAGTCAATCAATTAAAGAATTCACACCACTAATCAAACAATACAGTCCATATATAAAAGCAGTAACCAACACATCAATTAATTAATACATCCACTAGGCAACACATAAATTAAACCACTAGCCAACAAATGACAGTACATCATTAAATAAAAACACCAAACAATCTGTTAAAAAATTCAAATCAAAACAAGCCATCACAACAGTATACTGTAAATTGCAGTAGCCAACACATCAATTAATTAATACATCCACTACGCAACACATACATTTAACCATTAGCCAACAAATGACATCATTAAATAAAAATGCTAAACAATCTGTAAAAAAATACAAATCAAAACAAGGCATCACAATTAAACACATTTTAATCAAATAATCAAAACAATAAACATACATGCAAAATATAACAGTCAACAGACGAAATGCATTTGCCAAACAATGCATTGGCTATTACTGTTTTCATCTGTACCATAAACAGGTACAGATTAATACATTAGCAGTCAATTTGCAATGAAAAACAAAAAATAGAAAAATCCAATCCAAAAACCTTTAAAAATAAAAGTACATACAGTACATTCAATATTTATCTTACCTTTAGAAGCGTTGGCCCTCCGAATCCTGGGGAATCAGAAAGCTCTCGTCCGGTGACATCATGAAACACAATCCAACGCCATCCACGATGAAGATCCGGAGCAGGTAACAAAATTCTTCTTTCATGTGGTATCACCTTCTTCTTTCTTCATCTGTGACCATTTCTTTCTTTATCTACTTTCTTTATCTTCATCTGTCAATCCAACCCCATGTTAAATCCACAATGTTGAGTAGCCAGCTTTTTGAGCTCAAATGAGCCGTCATGGCTTTAAATATGGCAAATGGTTCTCACGTCTGTGTTTGGCTGTGAGAATCATGTGCCTTTTTTTTCACTGGCATTCAAAGGGAATGAAGCCAGCCAATCAGAATGTTTGTGCTTCATTTCCCTTTAACGAATTCTGAGATTGCGTATACTGATCTGTGTGGTTGATTTAAATGCTGGTTGTTTTAAGTGTACAGTTAGATCCAGAAGCAGTTTGAACAAGGTAGCGGTTAAACAAGGTATAGTTTATTGGTGTATAGTTTATTGTTAATACTTATAAACTTCATAGTTGCTACAGGTGTGCCGACGAGTATTCTAAAACTTGCCTTAAACTTGCCTTGGAAAATCTGGGGCTATCACCAACAAGATCCAGGTACATGCTGGGTATATGCTGCAAACATTTCAGTGACACAGCAGGGGTCCCTGGCAGTCCCAATCAGTTTGAATGGGACTGCCAGGGACCCCCGCTGTTAATCCGATGAGCCATTAGTCTGTCTGCAGAAATGTCACTGAAATGTTGCAGCATGTACCCAGCATGTGCCCAGCATGTACCCAGGATGTACCCAGCATGTACCTGGGTCTTGTTGGTGATTGCCCCAGATTTGTTTTAGAATACTCGTCGGCACTACAGTATAATGAGCAGGATTGAAAATGCCACTCAATGCACATCTTGCCACATGTATATGCACATGGAGCACCTGTTCCAAGGAGCATACCGCTGTGAGAAGTGTGTGTGGGTGGTCTCTTTAGAGTCAGAGGTTGCTGATCTGAAGAGGCAACCTGCAATATTGAAGGACATTGGCAATCTTGAAAGTGGTTTAGAGCTCACTGAGCAGGCCCTTGCTTCGACTAGTGGTGCAGATGGTGGTGCTGTTAGTGCAGGTAGGTAGCTTGGTTGCTGTTAGTGCGGAGCAGGTGGGTAGGTGGGTAACAGTTAGAAGGGAAGCAGGGGGGAGACTTCCGGTGGCATCAAAGGAAATGGCTGCCTGAGGGACTGGCTCCGGAGCCCCTCTAAAAGAAATTAATCAGATTAAGCATCAACCATAATAAAAACTAACCTAAATAGAAGGCAAAGTACACAAACCTCCATAGACTGTAATTTAAAGCCCTCCTCACCACAAGAGTGCGTGTAACGGCTCCCGGCTGAAATTTGCGGTGCCCCGACGGATCCCCTGGGGGCTCTGACCCCCTGCCGGAAAATCGCCCTCTGCCTTTGACGAACGGGACGGGAGCGGAGACTCGGCGACGGGCCCACGGGGCGGGGGGGTTGTCGGAGCTCAGAGCGCCCTGCGGAACCCAGGCCTGCGGGTGAATTGCACGGAGCTCGTCCCCGTGGGGTCTGGTGACCGCCGGCTGCCACGAGGTAAGACGTAAGGCTGCGCGGCCTCCCCCGACGTTCCCCTACACCGCGGGACTGAATAAAGTTATAATCCCAGCCGGGGCACTGTTAGGCAGGAGAGAGAGCGCACCTGAGCACCCCCCTTGCCAAAAGATCCAGCGGTGCGCGGGGCTGCGGGGTAGAGTCTCTCCCTCACACAAAGTTCCCCCAAACAAGATGGCCGACGCCACCATGCAGGAGGGAAGGAAATAGCAGGGAGGAGAGCGCCCAGGGGAGTCCCCTCTGTGTCCTGCTACGGAGAGGCCTTCAAGTGCCAGAAAAAAAGGGGGAAGGGGAAAAAAACAAAACACAAAATAAATAAATAAATAAAAAGGAGAGGAGAACTAAATAAATAAATAAATTAAAAAAAAAAAAAAAAACTGCGTTCTCCCTGCTTATCCAACGCCCCACGTCTGAGCCTTTCAGGGAAATTAGCGGATACAGACGTATAAGGGATTCAGTCTGTGGCCCCTCTCAGCGGCAACGTACAACTAGCTGGTCAGCAAAGATGGCTAATTAAAGCAAAAAGCCGCTACCCCAAAGAGTAACAGCCTACTTCTCCCCGAGTCCGCGCCAAGCAATAATCAGTGAGGCCTCACAAGATGGCGACGGAGCATGCACCCCGGAGGGGGCGGGGGAGGGGCTGGCGTTGGGGGTGGCGGGCGCCACAGGGGAACTCACGCAAGCATATATGGAGAATCTTTTCTCCAGGGTGCGAAAAGGTTTCCAGGAGGACCTCAACAAGGCCATTAACACCATGAAAGGCGATATGGAGGCCCTAACGAAAAGAACAGAGACCACGGAACAGAGGGTGGAGGACATCGAAAATGCACAATCAAATACAGATGACGACCTAAACAGAATGGCATATGAGATAAGATCTCTAAAAGAATCTATCGAAGATCAAGAGAATAGAGAGAGGAGACAGAATATCAGGGTGCGCAATATACCGGAATCAATTCCAGCAGAATCCCTACAACCATACCTGAGGGAATTATTTCTTGAACTGGCACCTGACCTGTCCCAAACAACTCTAGAGCTCGACCGAGTACACAGAGCTCTTGGCCCTAAATTCTCCGATCCTAAAAAAACCAGGGATGTTCTTGTTAGATTCCACTCATATTCCCAGAAAGAGCGCGTCCTAACAGCAAGCAGGAATAAAGGAACAATTACCTTCAAAGATACACCTATACAAATATACTCTGATCTATCCAAAACAACTATCGACAGAAGGAAAGAGCTAAGACCCCTTACGATCCTGTTGAGAGAAAAGAACATCAAGTACCGTTGGGGTTTTCCTCTCAAATTGATAGTGCTTGCGGAGGGTAAATTCCACACAATCTCCTACACAGAAGACATCCCCCGTTTCCTGAAGGCACTGGGCCTCCCCCCCCCTGAATGAAGGAGCTGAGGAGGAAGGCTCTTACAGATTGCCCTCCCCAAGGAGAAACCCAACGGCGTCCCAGAGGATCGCGTCCCAAAGGAACCCAAGCTCGGAAGTTTAAAGAGAAAGAAGAGTGGATTCCACACCTGTTTTATCGGAGTGGATCCGGGCGAAGGAGGCTTGGTCCTGCCCCACTGGCCGGAGCTCCAATATCAGCCGATAGAGGGTCGAGGCACCTGTGGGTCGGGGGGGAGGGGGGACAATTCCACATTGGTCTTCCTCCCCCCCCCTTCCCTGGGTCCGATTCCGAGGATCGTCTCCGAACTAGCAGGCCCACGTACCGGATTGGAGCCCCCCCTCCCGCTCCCTCCGCCCCCCCCTCCGCCCTCCCTTCTCCCCCACCCCCCTCCACCTGGGGATGATTTCCCCTCCCCACCACCCCACTAAGACGGCGTGGGTAAGATGCACATGGCGGGTGGTACCGCTGTGAAGACTGCAACTAAAGGTCCAAGCCGAGAAACAACGCTGAGACCTCCGGTCGTAGATCTACTGTTAGTAAAAACTTGTGTATGATTATCTATTGCCATACAGGTACCATAAACCAAGGGGTCTGCTCAGCAAAACCCCATTCCCCACCCCATCCTCCGCCACCCCCTCATACCTGTCTGACCCTCCGCCCATCCCCAGGGTCTTCCTACCCAGCCCCCCTTGAAATGGAAAATGTTTGTTCAAGTTTATACAAGGTTTGACGTTATTCCCAGAGCACCTATTATATAAGTGATCCCAACCTTATATGTTATTGTTGCTGTCGTTATACATATAGCAAATATTAACAGGGATTTTCATTAATTGCAAATCACTCTCAGCGGATTCTTCTCTCTCCCGCCCCCCCCCCCCCCGTCACACAGTGGAAAACGTCCGCCTGAATTGATATATGACTTGATGAAACTTAAGTAGTACTATAAGATTCCTCCTGTTTAAATGTTTAAAACTGTATAAGCTAGTATGTTACGTTGTTATGAGTATAGCAAATACAAATAAGGTATCCCAGTCAGTACGCCACTGGCCTCGGTGGTTTTTCCCCTTCCCTCCACCCCCCCCTCCCCCGCACCCCTCAACCCCCTCCATCTCCCCTTCCCCCACCCCCTCCCTCCCACCATCCCCTCTCTCCCCCCACCCCCCTTCCTTCTACTCCACTCCCTCCTCCCACCATCCCCCCTCCCCCTTCCTCCTACTCCACCCCCCCCTCCCCCACCCCTCCCACCATCCCCCCCTCCCTCCCTCTGCCCCCCCTCCGCCCCCTCCTCCGCTCCCTACCTCCTATCTCCTCCTGCCACAAAGCGGAAACTGTCTGTTTAAAATTTCACAAAGGGTGATGTTATCTCTAGCGTATTAAGACATAACTCCTGAGTAGCAGTTTCAAAATGTAGAAGTTTTTAGGTTGGATGTTATACATATAGCTGGTACCTACAAAGGCTCTTATTAAATGCCATATGGGATACAGTGGATCTCTCTTCATCACCTCTTCTCCCTGTTTCCACCCTCCTCCCCGGTCCCCCCCTGCCTTCCCCCCCTCCTCCCCATCCCCCTTTCTTCCCTGTCAATGTCTACCCCCCCTCACACTCCCACCCCCCATCCACCCCACACTGATAGATACTCAAAATATGGAGTACAGTTGATCTTCCCCATCCTCCCCCGCCCTACTTCCCCATTCCACCTCACCCTCCCCCTGTTACCCCACCCTCCCACCATCTTCCTCTCTCCCTCCCCCTATCCTCTTTCAAGATCCCCCGCCTTTTTTTTTTTTTTCTTCCCTCATGTCCGCCTCTCCCCACCACCCCAGCCCCCCCACCCCCCAACCCCACCCACCCCCCCAACCCCACCCACCCTCCACTGATAGATACTTGCCCCCATGTCTCCCCAAATTTTCAAAGCTGTTGTTTGAAGAAAAATAAAAATAAAATACAAGTTGAGGGGCTCGGTCCCCCTCTCCACTCAGGGCGCCATTCCCGAGAGCGCGCTGGAAGATCTTCAAAGGGCAATAAGCCCTCCACCTTTGCCAGTAGGGCAAGGAAGGTTTCACATGGTTGGGCTCTCTCATAGCCCTCAGATTTCTTTTTCTAGCTATCTCTTTCTCCCCACTTTCCTTTTTCTTCCCCCTCCTACCCACCCCCCCCCCCCCCAGACGAGTCACCTCTCGAAACCCTGGAGATCATAGGGGGGTTGGGGGTCGGCGCAGAGGACGCTCGAAGGGTCTATCGACCAAAGATAAAGGAGCCTGATCACCCTGGGAAAGTGATCTCAGCAAAGGCCCACAAATCAATTAAATTATTATGGCTAGTAAAACGAACATAAAACTTGTATCAATGAATGTTAAGGGGTTAAATTCCGTACGAAAGCGTAGACTAGCTCTCCAAGAATTGAATAAGCTCAATGGTGACATCTTGTTTTTACAAGAGACGCATTTTAACTCAAATAACCCTCCCAACACTTTCAGTAGACAGTACCCACAAGCATACTACGCTTCCTGCAAAACCAAGAAAAGAGGGGTAGCTACCCTGATACGCAGTAATACCCCCTTCAACCTAGAAAAGAGTATCTTGGATCCAGAGGGTAGATTCATAATTTTGCTGGGCTCACTTTCCGGAGAGCCGATTGTGCTGGTGAACGTTTATGCGCCAAACGAAGGCCAGCTCCCCTTCATGGAGTCAATTTTTGAAACTGTAGGTAACCTTAAAACACCCTCAGTAATAATAACGGGAGACTTTAATATGACTTGTTCCCCTGACCAAGACAGATCAAGTGCCCTAGGCATAGCGCCACCAAAGCCATCAATAATCAATGCCAAAAAATTTAACAATATGCTTAGGGACTTCCCAATGTTCGATATTTGGAGAACCCAACACCAGGGGGAGCGAGACTTCTCATTCTATTCTGCCCCACACCAATCCTACTCGAGGATGGATTTTTTTCTAGGCACCAAAAATGTTCTCCAGGCGTCTACCCAGTCAAGTATTGGCTCGATAACATGGTCTGATCATGCCCCCATAGACATCATGCTCTCTCTGCCTTTCACTAAGAACAATAGCTACAGTTGGAAACTAAATGACTCTCTCTTAAACTCCCTAGAGCTAGTGGGAACAATCTCGCAAAAACTAAAAGAATACTTTGATATAAACAAGGGTTCGGTCGGTTCCCCTATAACGCTGTGGGAAGTCCATAAGGCAACGATCCGGGGTTCCCTCATTTCCATAGCGTCCTTCCAAAAGAAAAAGAGACAAAAAGAATACAAGGAATTGATGGAAAAGGTCTTGTCTTTGGAGGCCGCACATAAAAACAAACCCACCAAAAAATTATACAAAACTCTGGAAAAAACAAGGACTGAATTAAAAAGAGTCCAACTTGATGAGGTAGAGAGAGCATTGAGATGGACAAACAACGCTATTATGACAAAGGAAACAAGTCGGACCGGTTGCTGGCCAATAAACTGAAAGGTCTTCGAATTAAATCCCAAATATCGGCAATTCGGACCAAATCGGGTGTAAAATCTTTTAAAGAGAAAGAAATTGCCAAAGAATTTTCAGACTTTTACACCAAACTGTACAACCTAAATCCCCCCCAAAACGCCCAGTCTGGGTTGGCGGCTATCTCTAAATACCTAGAGGAATGCAGCTTACCTGCTCTCTCAGAAGAAACAGTCCTTAAACTTAATGAGAAAATATCCCCAAAAGAAATATCTGAAGTAATAAAACAACTAAAAACAAATAAGACCCCAGGGCCGGACGGTTTCTCAAACCAATATTACAAAAAATTCAAGAAAGTGCTGGTTCCACACTTAACTGAGGTTTTTAACTTGTTTATGGAGGGGGAGGATGTCCCAGTATCCATGTCTACAGCTAACCTGGCAATTATCCATAAAGAAGGAAGAGACCCGCTCCAATGCGGGAGCTATAGACCAATATCTTTACTTAATTCGGATCTTAAAATTTATAGTAAAATTCTCGCAAATAGACTAAATCCAATATTACCGAGCTTGATTCATAAAGACCAGGTCGGATTTGTTTCGGGCAGACAAGCTTCGGACAACACGCGCAAAATAATAAATATCATTGACCACGTCCATCTAGGGGGGACAAAAGCGTTTCTATTAAGTCTAGATGCTGAAAAAGCATTTGATAGAATTAGATGGGATTTCTTAGATCAAACTATGTCTAAATTTGGATTCAAAGGCCCCTTCCTGGAGGGGGTTAGGGCCCTATATAAGAACCCATCGGCTTTTGTCAAACTCCCAGGAGGAAACTCGGTCCCCATAAAAATTAAGAACGGTACCAGACAAGGATGCCCTCTATCCCCACTCCTTTTCGCACTATCAATCGAACCCCTGGCAGCAACAATTAGACAAAGTCAAGATATAAGGGGGGTCTCCATCGGGGACAGAGAACACAAAATTTCACTGTTCGCGGATGACGTTATCCTGTCTCTGACATCCCCCATGACGACCCTTCCTAATCTTCAGTCTGAGTTGGCGAGATTCGGACGGATCTCGGGGTACAAAATCAACAGCGATAAATCAGAAGCCCTGAATCTTTCCCTGACCACCCAAGAAGTAAAACTATTAAAGCTCAACTTTAGTTACAAGTGGAGCTCCACAAATATAAAATACTTGGGAGTCAGAATAGCCAACTCATATACAGCTTTGTACAATTGCAACTTTCCCCCTTTATTTACAAAAATTAAACAAGATCTCCAGAGATGGAACAAATACCATATTTCGTGGCTCGGTAGGGTAGCATCAGTTAAGATGAATATCCTCCCTAGACTGCTGTATTTCTTCCAGACTCTCCCGGTCTGTGTGCCGTTGGCAGACCTCAAAAATATCCAAAACAGCATCTTCCAATTTATATGGAAAAATAAAAGGCAGCGAGTGGCGCAAACGGTAATGCTTGCCCCAAAGGAGGTGTACCAGATATAATCAAATACTACAAAGCATCCCACTTAAAACAAACGGTGGTATGGAATAACGACCCAGTGTCCTGTGGCTGGTTGGAGATTGAGGCCTCATACGTGGCTCCCCTATCCCTTGGAGCACTACTTTGGTCCCAGGGGGGTGGAAAGATATTACCGGGCGAAATAGGCCTGGGAGCCATCAGATGTACGTGGAAAATTTGGTCACAAACAAAGGACAGACATGGATTGACATCCTCCCCCTCACCCCTTATACCTATATTCGATAATCCAGATTTTCCCCCGGGTTGTGTGCCTAGGGACTTTAAGCAATTCCGTGAATCGGGTATAAAGACAGCATCTGACTTGCTCAACAAGGGGTCTCTGATGTCATTCTTGGAGTTACAGGACAGACACCCCTTGGTATAACTTCCCTTATATGGATTCCTCCAGATCAGACATTTTCTCCAAGTGGCGTCCCACAAGTCCCACAAGTCCAAATTTAAAAGCCTCACGGCCTTCGAAAAAAAATGTGCCGTGGGAACTTACCAAAGAGGTTTGATCTCGGGAATCTACCTGGGACTAGCACGTTCCCTGATACCCGCCAACCACAACTATAAGTTGAAATGGGCTGAGGACCTAAATGTAGACATAGATAGAGATGACTGGGAGGACATTTGGGAAGCTGCAGCCAAAACATCCATTTGCACTACTACCAAAGAGAATATATACAAAATTCTATTTCATTGGTACCTGTCCCCGAGAAGGCTAAGCCGGATCTTCCCTGACCAACCAGATATGTGTTGGAGAGGGTGTGGTCAGGGTGGAGATCTGGCACAGATACTACAGTATGGACCTGCCCTAGGGTCCAGATTTTCAGGAATATGATCCGCTCTATGGCGGAGGAAATAGCGAGTGAGGAGATACCTCTGGACCCCCTGGAGGTTCCTACTAGCGAAACCAACTGGCTCAGCCTCAGCTCCTAAGAGAAAACTAATCTCACACCTGCTCACAGCAGCTCGCTGCTCGCTAACAGCCAATTGGAAACAAATAAAAACCCCATCCAAACAGATGGTTCTCCGCCGAACAAACGAGGTTAAATCAATGGAATACTTGTCAGCCCTCCTGAACCAGAGCCTAGACCGGTTTAACAAGGTCTGGGACTTATGGCCCTACAATTAAGATTAAAACACTTGCATCTCCAGATAATTGCGCCTTCCTCCCCCTCACCCTCCCCCCCCCTCTTTACCCTTTTCTTTTTCTCTTTCTCTACTGCTGCGACACACTTTATTCGAGCAAATACCCAGTATGTACCTGGCAGATACCTGGAATGCGCCGCTCCTCACCTCAGACAAGCCCCGTTGCGTTTGCCTTCCCAGCCATGGTTCATGCCTGGCTGACGGGCGGCTGATCTGTTAAATGATAATGATTAGGATTTAATAGGCTGCAATGCTTCGCGTGTCTACCAGATGGCATAAATTCATGAATTGTAATGCAGTATAAATATATATACTGTGCAGTATTGCAGCCAGCGGGAATAAAATGCTTCAATCCCTGCCTGGAAAATAACGCAATGCACTCGGGCAGAAAACAGTCACAAACCTCAATACACCCGAGTATACCCGAATTCGTGGGACTAGCCGAGCTCGAATAAAGTGTGTCGCCAGTGTAACTGCTCTACACTTTCCTCATATTTCTTCTTTAAAACAAAGAGGAGTTACTGTTTATTTCTGCAGAACGTACTTGTCTAGGCTTCGTAAGATTGCCCGCCTCAATGTATGTACAAATGGTTGCAAACACACCTCGTGTAAATTTATTGGATTGTTGCCTGTAACCCTCCATGAAAACCAATAAAATTGTTTGTTACAAAAAAGAAGGGAAGCAGGGGGCAATAGGGAGAGGCAGGTCATTTCTGGAATTATCCAATATATTTGTCATATGGAGTGAAGATATTGGGAGTGTCTGTCACGGTAGACCAGGTCTTATCTATACATTAATACCGGTATTCTACCCTGAGCACACAAGTTGGGTAAAATAAATTGTAATTTATTTCTTTTCAGACAGACACACAAATCTTCACAATATACACTCAATAAAACACTTACTGGGATGGGGAATAGAAAACAATTGTCCTTGGAATGAAACAAAGTCTCTGGGCACCCCTGTACGTATGCATGTGTGTGCGCACAATGATCCGTGTAGCAGTTCCTGGCTAGGGGCGCAACTTGCCAGCCATCTATTCCCGTCAACAGGTAAAAGTTTATTCAGTCCTTACAGGGTTAGTTCGGGAACCCTTAGCTCTAACGAATTCCAGAAGAGGGAATGATCCTTGGTTACGATATTATTAACCCCTCACACTCCGGAACCGCAGACACTGGAACTTGGTTAAAATCAGATGAATCTGACTGGGACTGGTCATCAGGCATTCTTATAGGGTTCAGGGTCCTATACTTAATATCTGTGCCCAATCCCGCCCGTGGGAATATTTTCCCCACCTATACCCTACTTGCCAGTACTTCACAAAAAAGGCAGGAGCTGCCTCCTGGTTTGCACGGAGCAGTGTCAACTTCACACCTAAGCTCCTTAGCATACCAGGGTCAGTCCCATACCTGGCGACACTGAGTTTAGAGTTTGGCCACCAAGTGTGAAGTAGGCATACTTTATACCGGTATCTGGCACTCACAATATCCCGGCCATCCTAACACCTACTATTGCTGAGGCTTTTCAACTCTGGACTTCTCATAGACATTGAGGCACCCTCTCTGCAGGGGCTCTTTCAAGTACGGAATTGAAAAAACCCTCAGTTCCTTCACCCTTAGCATATTTGCATGCTAAAGGATTTTTCCCGGCTTGCAGAAAAAAGTTTTCCTGCCATCACATTTAAAACCAACAGTATAACACAGTTTATTAAAACAATATGTTCTGCTTGTGCCACTACTATAAATTGTATGTGTGTATATGGTTTCTGTATTCCTTTCTGAACTCCAACAATTAGAGTGCAAGCTTATTCCGTTCACGAGTTAGCTTCTTTAATTGAATGGGCTATGATGTGGGTTTGCGGTTTAACCCGATTACCACGTCAATTGACTTTCCCTCTTTCAAGCTATGCAGCTAACAAGGTAGCGGATACATTTTGACCGAAACCACTTCAGCTAGATCGCAAACCACTTACTCAATTAACCTTGCGGTTGTGAGGTCGAAAGCTTAGAAATGGATACCTATACTTTAAACGCGGCCACCAATACATAGCCAAGCGTATTCAATCAGCACTTGGTTTAACGCTCACAGTTCCCTCTTGTGTCTCAAAACCAATTGGCACAGTTTGTATACAATCCTATTACTGCAGCTAGGGAATGGACTGCAAAATGGGAACAAGAAGGTGGGTGTAGGGGAAAACGTAACAGAGTGGTGCACATACAGTTAACCCCTTCAGTCCCAATTTGATTTAGGGTTAATCAGCCGGGTATAATGCCTTTATTAATGGCCTGAATAACCCTTCTATCGCCACAGTGTCAGGGCAGAAATGGCAAGGCTGGGGAAAACTGATTCCTCTAGCAGCCAGGGGAATAGTTCCTCCAGCACAGAGGGGACTCAGGATGCTCAGATACAAAGAATGATTGTAGTAGTATGGGACTCCATTATTAGGAAGGTAGATAGGGCAATCTGTTGCCGTGACCACATCAACCGAACAGTTTGTTGCCTCCTGGGTTCTCAGGTTTGGCAAATTGTGGATCGGGTAGACAGATAGTTAGGAGGGGATTGGATTGAACCGGCGGTCTTGGTACATGTTGGCACCAGTGACAAAGCTAGAGAAAGAGGAGGGTCCTAAAAAAGGATTTCAGGGATCTAGGCCAAAAGCTTAAGGCACGGACCTCCAAGGTAGTATTTTCTGAAATACTACCAGTGCCATGCTCTACCGCAGGAAGACAGACAGATTAGGGAGTTTAACGCATGCCTAAGAAAGTGGTGTAGGAAAGAGGATTTGGGTTTTTAGAGCACTGGGAATCCTTTTCTGAGAGGTGCCATATTTATTCTAGGGATGGATTGCATCTCAATGAAGAGTGAGCTTCTGTGCTAGGAGGGAGAATTTTAAAAAGGTTGGAGGAGATTTTAAATTAGGATGGAGGGGAATGAAACAGATAATGAACTAAATAGAATAGATGAAGAAACAAGGGGTTATGGCGGTATAATGGGGAACAGTGCGAGTTTGACGAGAAGCGAAACACTCATAGTAAATACAGATAATACTAGTAAACTTATAAAGACTAAACTAAGTTGGCGCTGAAACGAAGGAGAAGATAAGATAATAGTACAGGCTGAATAAAAACTTAAATGCTTGTTAAATGTTAACAATGCTTGCTAATGCAAGAAGCCTGACAGATAAAATGTGGAGATTGAATTAATAGCTGCAAGGGAGCTGTATGATATCATAGGCATTACTGAAACATGGTGGGATGAAACTCATGACTGGACAGTTAATTTAGAGGGTTATTCCCTTTTTCGGAAGGATCGAACAAATAGAAGGGGAGGTGGAGTATGTTTATATGTTAAACCGGATCTAAAACCTATTTTAAGGGATGATTTTTATGAAGGGAATGATGAAAATGTAGAGACTTTGTGGATAGAAATTAGCAGTGGAGGTAAAAGTATTAAGAAAATGTGTGTGGGAATATGCTATAAACCACCAAATATCTGTGAGATCGAGAAAGCTAAAATACTTTTGCAAATGGTGAAGGCATGAAAACTAGGTCATGTTTGCATAATGGATGATTTTAATTACCTAGACATAGTTTTTTTTGGGGGTGCTTCAAGACATTTATATGACACAAATTATTGATGAACCAACCAGGAGAGGGGCAATACTGGATTTGGTAATACAGGCAGTCCTCGGTTATCCGACACAATGCGTTACTCAAAATGGCGTTGGATAGCGAAACGTTGTAAAGCGAAACACGTTTTCCCATAGGAACACTGTTTAAATGAAAGGTTCCGTTCCTGAAGGCATTTTTAATGCTGAAATACACAAAATATTTTACGCAGACAATAAGATATGCAGCACACACATACATTATATAGTGTATATACTGTATTATATATATAATATAACATAATATATAATATAATATAAAAATATAATATATTATATAGTATTATATAGTATAATATATATATTATATACACATAAACAACTTTGCAAAGTGTCGTAAGAGTGTTGGATAAGCCGTTTTGGTGCTGTAAAAATGAACATAGTTATGCATTGCATAGCGTTGGATAAGCCATTCTTTGTAAAGCGAAGCGTTGTAAAACGAGGACTGCCTGTATGAAACAATATATTACTGTGCCAGCCTTTATTCTAAAACTTCTCGGGTGCTTTGCGGTTCCATGTCCTGAATGCCACGCGGAATAAATGGAGCATCCCCCGTGCTCATGCTGCATTCATGCTGCATTCACCCGCGGTTGAACTGCGGGTGATTCGCGGTAGATCTGTTTAATTATCTGTTTAGTTTAATCCAAAACACACCGCGTCTACTGCGCATATGCTTGCCAGTGGTATAAACTGGGTTAAGACGCCAGCAGTTGAAGTAAATTAACTTTACTATGTGAAAATATCTGTAGCATTTTAAAAAAAGGTTTAAAATACATTTTGAATGTTTATAATGTATTAAGCATTTCGAAAGTGACAGCCCCATTCCCCTTCTGAAAGGCTCTGGCTCTTGAGCTTCGCCCTCTCTAGCAGTGCACCAATTGTATCTTGTAACTGCACAGTCAATCATATTCCAGAACTACATTGTACACAATGCTGTGCAATAACTGAATGTAATAACCCTGAGCAAGCGATCGATTACAGGAGAATGGATCGATCTGCAACTTAGCTAATCACTTGTCATTGTGCATATTTTATTGATGTACATACAGATGCAGTGGCCGTTATTTGAACAAATGTCGAAATGGATTCTTGAGATATGCCCATGATCCTCACTAGTTTTGCCGCGACAGGCATAATAGCCCATTGGATGAACAAAGTAGGGGTCTGCCTTTCTGTAAGAGATAGGCTGAATCACTCACATTTAATTAATGTAGCAGGGGTCTCCAGAGCTGAAACGCATTGATTTCAAGTCCGGGAACGCCCTACTTCCTGAGATACATGCCCCATTATGGGGTGCCGGTATCTCCTATGCATGGAAATGTCCCAGTCACGTGAAGCGAGACATTTCCATGCGGATATCTGGGGACCCTCTTGTGGTTCCAATGGGTGTCTGGGGCCCTTGGGTGGTCACCATGGGTCTCTGGGGCCTCCACAGCTGGGGCCTCTTGTTCTTCCCTGCAGGTGTCCCCTGTGTGTCCTCATTTGGTCCTCGTGGCTGTCGGGGGGTCCTCGGGTGGTCCCCATGTGTCACCGTTTGCCTGCGGTACCAATCCTGTATTTAAAAAAATAAACATGGCCTACTGTACATTACAATAAATACACCTCCAGTGCGGTCACATAAAACCAATATTTATTTTATTAAACACAGTATTAATACCACAGGCCAGCGGGGGTCCCTGGGTGTTCCCCATGGTTGTCTGCGGGCCCCACAATGCACCCTGGGGGGTACAAACAGGTTTCTGGGGGCATCCGGGTGGTCCCCTCTAGGCTCTGTGGCCCCCAGGTGGCCCACACGGGCCCCAATTGTGTCCACAGGTTGTCTCTGTGGGTGTCTAGGGGTCCACGGGTCATCCACACGGGTGTCTGGCGGCCCTCGGGTGGTTCCCACAGGTGTCTGGGGTCCCTCAAGTGGTTCCCGCAGGTCCCCATGGCCCCCACAGCTGTGGGGCCCTTTTTCTTCCACGCAGGTGTCCCCCGTGGTTCCTCAGGTGGTCCCCGTGGGCATCCGGTGATCCTCGGTTTGTCCCCGTGTCCCCCCGCTGGCCTGCAGTACCGATCCTGTATTTAAAAAAAATAAAACTTGGCCTACTTTTCAATAAATGCACCCCCACCACCCCCCTCCAAACACATACAGTACAGTAATGGGCAAATAACTATTACCCAGATATGGATAATAGATTATTTGCCCATTTCTAAACTCAACATTAGCCGTGCAGCATAAAGTAAATAGAAACCGTTCTACTTACCGCTGGCAATATGAAGGGCTTCCTCAGCAGGTCCATGTACTCCGTTGCCAGAAAGCATACATAGCAAAATACATTCTAAATGGCCCAGCCCCTTAATTACCTTAGCGGTTAATAACCACTATAGTAATTAACCCTGCCTAGCTACCCACCCGGGGGCCTAACAACCCACCCCAGACCCACTAAACCCACCCTGTACCCATTGATTGTTACAGTAGTACATCATATAATATGGGTATGATAAGCTACAGTACTATAGCAGTCAATGGTCACTCTAATACAAAAGCCTGACTATCCAAAATACACAATAATATACAACAAGCACCTAAACCGCCAAACTGTAAAATTAAAAGCAATAGGCAATCAATTACATAAATAAAACCACTAGCCAACCAATCAATTAATGATATAAAAGCACTAGCCAATCAATTAAATAAATCACACCACTAGTCAATCAATTAAAGAATTCACACCACTAATCAAACAATACAGTCCATATATAAAAGCAGTAACCAACACATCAATTAATTAATACATCCACTAGGCAACACATAAATTAAACCACTAGCCAACAAATGACAGTACATCATTAAATAAAAACACCAAACAATCTGTTAAAAAATTCAAATCAAAACAAGCCATCACAACAGTATACTGTAAATTGCAGTAGCCAACACATCAATTAATTAATACATACACTACGCAACACATACATTTAACCATTAGCCAACAAATGATATCATTAAATAAAAATGCTAAACAATCTGTAAAAAAATACAAATCAAAACAAGGCATCACAATTAAACACAATTTAATCAAATAATCAAAACAATAAACATACATGCAAAATATAACAGTCAACAGACGAAATGGAATTTGCCAAACAATGCATTGGCTATTACTGTTTTCATCTGTACCATAAACAGGTACAGATTAATACATTAGCAGTCAATTTGCAATGAAAAACATAAAAATAGAAAAATCCAATCCAAAAACCTTTAAAAATAAAAGTACATACAGTACATTCAATATTTATCTTACCTTTAGAAGCGTTGGCCCTCCGAATCCTGGGGAATCAGAAAGCTCTCGTCCGGTGACATCATGAAACACAATCCAACGCCATCCACGGTGAAGATCCGGAGCAGGTAACAAAATTCTTCTTTCATGTGGTATCACCTTCTTCTTTCTTCATCTGTGACCATTTCTTTCTTTATCTACTTTCTTTATCTTCATCTGTCAATCCAAACCCATGTTAAATCCACAATGTTGAGTAGCCAGCTTTTTGAGCTCAAATGAGCCATCATGGCTTTAAATATGGCAAATGGTTCTCACGTCTGTGTTTGGCTGTGAGAATCATGTGCCTTTTTTTTCACTGGCATTCAAAGGGAATGAAGCCAGCCAATCAGAATGTTTGTGCTTCATTTCCCTTTAACGAATTCTGAGATTGCGTATACTGATCTGTGTGGTTGATTTAAATGCTGGTTGTTTTAAGTGTACAGTTAGATCCAGAAGCAGTTTGAACAAGGTAGCGGTTAAACAAGGTATAGTTTATTGGTGTATAGTTTATTGTTAATACTTATAAACTTCATAGTTGCTACAGGTGTGCCGACGAGTATTCTAAAACTTGCCTTAAACTTGCCTTGGAAAATCTGGGGCTATCACCAACAAGATCCAGGTACATGCTGGGTATATGCTGCAAACATTTCAGTGACACAGCAGGGGTCCCTGGCAGTCCCAATCAGTTTGAATGGGACTGCCAGGGACCCCCGCTGTTAATCCGATGAGCCATTAGTCTGTCTGCAGAAATGTCACTGAAATGTTGCAGCATGTACCCAGTATGTGCCCAGCATGTACCCAGCATGTACCCAGCATGTACCTTGGTCTTGTTGGTGATTGCCCCAGATTTGTTTTAGAATACTCGTCGGCACTACAGTATAATGAGCAGGATTGAAAATGCCACTCAATGCACATCTTGCCACATGTATGTGCACATGGAGCACCTGTTCCAAGGAGCATACCGCTGTGAGAAGTGTGTGCGGGTGGTCTCTTTAGAGTCAGAGGTTGCTGATCTGAAGAGGCAACCTGCAATATTGAAGGACATTGGCAATCTTGAAAGTGGTTTAGAGCTCACTGAGCAGGCCTTGCTTCGACTAGTGGTGCAGATGGTGGTGCTGTTAGTGCAGGTAGGTAGCTTGGTTGCTGTTAGTGTGGAGCAGGTGGGTAGGTGGGTAACAGTTAGAATTGAAGCAGGGGGCAATAGGGAGAGGCAGGTCATTTCTGGAATTACCCAATATGTTTGTCATATTGAGTGAAGATATTGGGAGTGTCTGTCACGGTAGACCAGGTCTTATCTATACATTAATACTGGGATTCTACCCTGAGCACACAAGTTGGGTAAAATAAATTGTAATTAATTTCTTTTCAGACAGACACACAAATCTTCACAATATACACTCAATAAAACACTTACTGGGATGGGAAATAGAAAACAATTGTCCTTGGAATGAAACAAAGTCTCTGGGCACCCCTGCACGTATGCATGTGTGTGCGCACAATGATCCGTGTAGCAGTTCCTGGCTAGGGGCGCAACTTGCCAGCCATCTATTCCCGTCAACAGGTAAAAGTTTGTTCAGTCCTTACAGGGTTAGTTCGGGAACCCTTAGCTCTAACGAATTCCAGAAGAGGGAATGATCCTTGGTTACGATATTATTAACCCCTCACACTCCGGAACCGCAGACACTGGAACTTGGTTAAAATCAGATGAATCTGACTGGGACTGGTCATCAGGCATTCTTATAGGGTTCAGGGTCCTATACTTAATATCTGTGCCCAATCCCGCCCGTGGGAATATTTTCCCCACCTATACCCTACTTGCCAGTACTTCACAAAAAAGGCAGGAGCTGCCTCCTGGTTTGCACGGAGCATGTGTCAACTTCACACCTAAGCTCCTTAGCATACCAGGGTCAGTCCCTTACCTGGCGACACTGAGTTTGGAGTTTGGCCACCAAGTGTTAAGTAGGCATACTTTATACCAGTATCTGGCACTCACAATATCCCGGCCATCCTAGCACCTACTATTGCTGAGGCTTTTCAACTCTGGACTTCTCATAGACATTGAGGCACCCTCTCTGCAGGGGCTCTTTCAAGTACGGAATTGAAAAAACCCTCAGTTCCTTCACCCTTAGCATATTTGCATGCTAAAAGATTTTTCCCGGGCTTGCAGAAAAAAGTTTTCCTGCCATCACATTTAAAACCAACAGTATAACACAGTTTATTAAAACAATATGTTCTGCTTGTGCCACTACTATAAATTGTATATGTGTGTGTATGGTTTCTGTATTCCTTTCTGCACTCCAAAAATTAGAGTGCAAGCTTATTCCGTTCACGAGTTAGCTTCTTTAATTGAACGGGCTATGATGTGGGTTTGCGGTTTAACCCGATTACCACGTCAATTGACTTTCCCTCTTTCAAGCTATGCAGCTAACAAGGTAGCGGATACATTTTTACCGAAACCACTTCAGCTAGATCGCAAACCACTTACTCAATTAACCTTGCGGTTGCGAGGTCGAAAGCTTAGAAATGGATACCTATACTTTCAACGCGGCCACCCATACATAGCCAAGCGTATTCAATCAGCACTTGGTTTAACGCTCACAGTTCCCTCTTGTGTCTCAAAACCAATTGGCACAGTTTGTATACAATCCTATTACTGCAGCTGCATACAGTTAACCCCTTCAGTCCCAATGTGATTTAGGGTTAATCAGCCGAGTATAATGCCTTTATTAATGGCCTGAATAACCCTTCTATCGCCACAGTGTCAGGGCAGAAATGGCAAGGCTGGGGAAAACTGATTCCTCTAGCAGCCAGGGGAATAGTTCCTCCAGCACAGAGGGGACTCAGGATGCTCAGATACAAAGAATGATTGTGGTGGTATGGGACTCCATTATTAGGAAGGTAGATAGGGCAATCTGTTGCCGTGACCACATCAACCGAACAGTTTGTTGCCTCCTGGGTTCTCAGGTTTGGCAAATTGTGGATCGGGTAGACAGATAGTTAGGAGGGGATTGGATTGAACCGGCGGTCTTGGTACATGTTGGCACCAGTGACAAAGCTAGAGAAAGAGGAGGGTCCTAAAAAAGGATTTCAAGGATCTAGGCCAAAAGCTTAAGGCACGGACCTCCAAGGTAGTATTTTCTGAAATACTACCAGTGCCATGCTCTACCGCAGGAAGACAGACAGATTAGGGAGTTTAACGCATGCCTAAGAAAGTGGTGTAGGAAAGAGGATTTGGGTTTTTAGAGCACTGGGAATCCTTTTCTGAGAGGTGCCATATTTATTCTAGGGATGGATTGCATCTCAATGAAGAGTGAACTTCTGTGCTAGGAGGGAGAATTTTAAAAAGGTTGGAGGAGATTTTAAATTAGGATGGAGGGGAATGAAACAGATAATGAACTAAATAGAATAGATGAAGAAACAAGGGGTTATGGCGGTATAATGGGGGACAGTGCGAGTTTGACGAGAAGCGAAACACTCATAGTAAATACAGATAATACTAGAAAACTTATAAAGACTAAACTAAGTTGGCGCTGAAACGAAGGAGAAGATAAGATAATAGTACAGGCTGAATAAATACATAAATGATTGTTAAATGTTAACAATGCTTGCTAATGTAAGAAGTCTGACAGATAAAATGTGGAGATTGAATTAATAGCTGCAAGGGAGCTGTATGATATCATAGGCATTACTGAAACATGGTGGGATGAAACTCATGACTGGACAGTTAATTTAGAGGGTTATTCCCTTTTTAGGAAGGATCAAACAAATAGAAGGGGAGGTGGAGTATGTTTATATGTTAAACCGGATCTAAAACCTATTATAAGGGATGATTTTTATGAAGGGAATGATGAAAATGTAGAGACTTTGTGGATAGAAATAAGCAGTGGAGGTAAAAGTATTAAGAAATTGTGTGTGGGAATATGCTATAAACCACCAAATATCTGTGAGATCGAGAAAGCTAAAATACTTTTGCAAATGGAGAAGGCATGAAAACTAGGTCATGTTTGCATAATGGATGATTTTAATTACCTAGACATAGTTTTTTTTGGGGATGCTTCAAGACATTTATATGACCCAAATTATTGATGAACCAACCAGGAGAGGGGCAATACTGGATTTGGTAATACAGGCAGTCCTCGGTTATCCGACACAATGCGTTACTCAAAATGGCGTTGGATAGCGAAACGTTGTAAAGCAAAACACGTTTTCCCATAGGAACACTGTTTAAATGAAAGGTTCCGTTCCTGAAGGCATTTTTAATGCTGAAATACACAAAATATTTTACGCAGACAATAAGATATGCAGCACACACATAGATTATATAGTGTATATACTGTATTATATATATAATATAACATAATATATAATATAATATAAAAATATAATATATTATATAGTATTATATAGTATAATATATATATTATATACACATAAACAACTTTGCAAAGTGTCGTACACTGGCGACATACTTTATTCGAGCTCGGCTAGTCCCACGAATTCGGGTATACTCGGGTGTATTGAGGTTTGTGACTGTTTTCTGCCCGAGTGCATTGCGTTATTTTCCAGGCAGGGATTGAAGCATTTTATTCCCGCTGGCTGCAATACTGCACAGTATATATATATATACTGCATTACAATTCATGAATTTATGCCATCTGGTAGACACGCGAAGCATTGCAGCCTATTAAATCCTAATCATTATCATTTAACAGATCAGCCGCCCGTCAGCCAGGCATGAACCGTGGCTGGGAAGGCAAACGCAACGGGGCTTGTCTGAGGTGAGGAGCGGCGCATTCCAGGTATCTGCCAGGTACATACTGGGTATTTGCTCGAATAAAGTGTGTCGCAGCAGTAAGAGTGTTGGATAAGCCGTTTTGGCGCTGTAAAAATGAACATAAGTATGCATTGCATAGCGTTGGATAAGCCATTCGTTGTAAAGCGAAGCGTTGTAAAACGAGGACTGCCTGTATCAAACAATATATTGCTGTGCCAGCCTTTATACTAAAACTTCTCGGGTGCTTTGCGGTTCCATGTCCTGAATGCCACGCAGAATAAATGGACCATCCCCCGTGCTCATGCTGCATTCGTGCCGCCCGGCACCCGCGGTTGAACTGCGGTTGATTCGCGGTTGATCTGTTTAATTATCTGTTTAATTTAATCCAAAACACACCGCGTCTACTGTGCATATGCTTGCCAGCGGTATAAACTGGGTTAAGACGCCAGCAGAGTAAGTAAGGTAACCGTTTCTCATTTTTTTACACTGTTTAAGGTGTATCTCTTTAACTAATTCTCCTTCTTTCCCCCCTCCAATTCCAGATCGCCAGATTTCAATCCTATCGAAATGGTATGGCATCAGCTCAAGGATCATATCAGAAAAGTGGTGAAACCATCAAAAAAGGATGAATTGGCGTATGGCATAATGAGTTTTTGGAACAACATACTCACCGTAGAAAGATGTAATAAATATATAGATCATATTGCAACCGTGTTGCCCATTGTGATACAGCGTAATGGGCAGGCATCAGGAAAGTAGTAAGGTACAGTACAGTACTGTAGTATGGTAAGTACAGGTACACAAAGTATGATGAAGGTAAATATGGAAAGATTGTTTTCGATGCACTTAACTGCACTCATTTTTTCTTTTCTTTTCAGAACTGCTGCACTAAAAATCTTGTTATAAAGTAGTTATACAGTAGTTATTATGTAGTATAGAGTTCCAGTATACAGTATAGTTTGACAGTAGTAACTGCATAGTCCAATATGGAGTAGTGATACTGTACACAATGCCATTATATGCACTTTACTGCACTATTTTTTTCTTTTCTTTTCAGAGAGAGCTGCACTAAAAAAGGACGAGCGGGAGGAGGGGGGTTATCATGTATAAAATTAGTCAACTGTGTGTATTGTGTAAAGTAGCATCAGTCATAATTTACATAAACCCCCCCTCCCAATGAACTACAGAATGCAATGCGGCCATGACGAAGAAGATATTGGGAGCTATGCACTAAGCAGTGATAAGTCGTTTTAAGAACGCAAAGTGCTCTTAGAACATGATGTTCCGCCAAACATGATTCACAGAGCCCCGCAAACAGGCACTTTGCATTCTAAAACTGGCTTTTTTCAGGAAATTGTTCAAAGTCCAACTTTGCACGTAAGATAACCTGTTTGCGTTCAATCCTGTCCTTCTCCAGGATTCACTAAGCTACGCAAACTTTCCGTACGTTAAAGTTGCGTTCTACAAAGCTCGCCAGCTAAAGGCAGGTGATAAAAAAGCTGGACTTTGAAAAATTTCTTTGTTTACATTTTTGCATGCGCAACACCCATACAACAGGCCGGCGGGTGTCCCCGGCTGACCCCGCGGGGGTCCCTGAGGGAGGCTGGGGGTCCCGTGGGTGTCCCGGCTGAGAAGAAGACCCCGGAAGAGAGTGGAAGAAGAATACAGATGAAAACCCCACAGATGAAATGGATTACAAATAGAAGACACCGACCTCTGGATTGTTATGGTTTATTATTTTATACTGTAGTTTTTTTATTTTATGTTTTTTTATTTTATGGGTTCCTGTGCGTGGATTGGTTCGAGAGTAAGCCGATCGACGGGAGTCGGGGTGTGGGTCAACTAATGGTAAGTAAATCCCAAAAATTTTATTGTTATAACTTTTACAGGTTTTTTTAATTTTTTTAATGTGATTGTATTTTTTGGGGCAATATAATTTCTTGCCACTGTATGTATGTATGTATGTATGTATGTATGTATGTATGTATGTATGTATGTATGTATGTATGTATGTATGTATGTATGTATGTATGTATGTATGTATGTCTCAATCGATATATACATACAGGGTAAGAAATGATTATTTTTGGAAATGCTTGTTTTACACTAATTAAAATGTATTTTGCTATGCTTAAATGTGTGTGTAATGTAATGTTTAATTAGATAGATGTAAATGTTGGTGTTGTTTGCAGTACTTTAGGTCAGGGTGAGGCTTGCTTTTTTATAATGGATTATTTTTGGTACTTACAGTATATTTTGTCTGATGGTAACTTTTTTTGTGGTTTTGGTGAACGATTAAAATAGTTAATTGTGTAATTGATTTGTATAGTATTTTAATTGTTTTGGGATTTGATTAATTTATGGTTATTTATTTCTGTTGACTTGCTTGGTTTAAATAGTATACTTGTTTGGATTTAATTGTATTTTTTTTTGGAATATCTTATTGTTAACATTGATTGGCAGAGTGTACATGGTGCACAGATTTTATGCATCATGTATACAATGTAAATTCAATGTTTTCATTGTCATTTGATAATATTAGTTGGAAGATAAGAAATATTAAATTATAAAATAGGATTTTGTTTTACTGTGGCCATATAATATTGTACTTTTCATATGCAAGGTGATGTATTAATTTGGGGAACTGGTATTTGTATTGGTGCATGTTTTTGTTAACCCTTAAACATTTCTTTGTATATTGGTTAATCATGTGTATATTATATATATATATATATATATATATATATATATATATATATATATATATATATATATATATTAATTGAAAGATTCAACAGCGCCTGGGTGTGTACTAGCCCCACAGTAGACTCCAGACAACAAACAGACCATAACAAATGTTAGCACAGATGACCCGTATAAAACAATTGTAAAAATGTCTTATTATAAAATATATATAGGAACTCAGATGGTGGTCATAAGTATTGATGGTGAGTGTGTGTAAAATATAAAAAATGTAAAAATTGTATATGTATAATTGTTGTGTGTTAAAAAATATATTGAATAAAAAATGATAAATGATGAACTATTATTGCAAAAAACACTGAAAAATATGATGATCAAAATATAATATGATTAGGTGAAATGTATTAACCAAAAAATGAAAATGTTAAAAAATAAAAAATATAAAATAAAAAATAAATAAAAAAAACGTGTAAAAAATTTACTAAAAAAAAATATATATATGTGTTTTCCACAAAAAAAGTTGATGATTTTGTATGGAGATTACAACGTCCGGGCTGCTTCTTCTTTGGGGACAGCAACCTTCCAGCAAATTCTATTGGAGAAACAAGAGAAAAAGCGCCCGATCCATGTGTAAAATCTGGTAACAAAATTTTAATAAAAAATCACAAAACAAATGCACACTCACAATTTGTCAATGCAAATTAAGCATTTTTTTGGGTAAACCCATGCGCCAACAAGTACTGTCGCGGCCGAGTTTATTCGAGCATTTGCCCGGTCTCGGCCGCGACAGTAACCTGGCGCGCGCCGGGATGTCCCGGGCGCGCACCGAAGCCTCGGAGAGGCCCGCCGATCGGGGCTTCCCCCTCTCCTCTCTGAGTCCGCCGGGTCCCCCGGAACTCCCTGCCGCCGTCCCCCACATCGCGGGACACCAGGGCTCCGTCGGGGAGCCCTGGACGCGTGTGCAGGGGGCGCAGGCACACGATGACGCGTGACCGCGCATCGGTGACGCGCGGCACACCGAGGGGATGCCACTAGCAAGCCGGGAAATCTCCCGGCTTGCGGAACTGGCCGCACTCTAATAAAGTGTGCCGCCAGTGTAGCTGCTCGCCGAATGTTTACTTCAGTACATCAGACCTCACTGCTACCGGTGCATCACAGTCAGATGTCCCTTCAGAAATTCAGGTATAGAGTCTGTTGTTCCAGCATTAGATGCTGTGTGTGGCTCAGGGAACGTCCTCCCTCTCCTGGCAGCAGACGCACAAGCTATTCCACCAAACGTAGCTCCTTGAAACTACGTGCCCTACGTGACGCGTTTCTTCCGATTGACGGATTTCATCAGGGGATAACGTGCATTCTAATTGGGCTACTATTTAAAGGAGTTTCCATCCAATTGAAAAATTCAAGTAAAATACGCCCAATATTAGGGGGCGGCGACGGTGAGGAAGATGGAGTCTTAATTTCTGAGCTCCTCTCCCACCGGCATTAATAAAGCTAATAACAGCAACAGATCCCACGAACTAACTATATAAACCATAAAGAAAAACTTATAAACATCCAAGGATGCCAGCAGGCAAGGTGGCCCGAGCTAAAAGTCAGCCGGTCACTACATATTTTAAAAAGAAAGCAGAGACACCAGCAGAGAAATCAAAGCTTCCCGCTCAACTTGATAACATGGACCCTGACAGTGATCCCTCTCAGGAGGATGAAAGGGACGAGGAGATGGTCAGACGAAAGGACTTGAAGGAATTTTGTGCCAAGATGAAAAAATAATTTAAGACTGAATTATGGGCTCTTAGGAAGGAGGTGGACGCACTTGGGGAGCGAACTGACACCCTAGAGAGAAATGCTGATGAAACTACAGCCACCATTGCACAGACACAGGATCAAGTCTCCACAATGAATGACAGAATTAAATTTCTGGAAGATAAAGTGGAAGATGCTGAGAATAGAGACAGAAGGTGCAATTTAAGGCTGAGGGGTATCCCAGAAAGTGTCCTCGACCCTGAGGATTTCACAAATAGCTGGCTGGAACATATTTTCCCTGATAAACCAGAGTCTGAAATCAAACTGGACAGGTGCCATAGAGCTCTCTGTGGCAAACCTCAGAAAGGTGACCCCCCAAGAGACATTGTGGCTCACTTTCACCATTTTCGCACTAAAGAGGAGGTTTGCAGACTTGCCAGAGAAGATAACTCACTAGCCTTTGAAGGAGTTAAAATACAAATATTCCAAGACCTAGCACCGGCCACCTTACTCAAAAGAAAAGCCTTAGCACACATCACTAAGGTTCTCAGGGATAACAACGTGAGATATAGGTGGCTGTTTCCCTGCGCCCTCCTATCCATTAAAAATGGAGTAGCACACACGCTGCGGAGCCCTGAAGATGGTGTGGGATTCCTAACCAAACTTGGTCTCACCGGAGCTAATCACATTTCACCCCACATCTCTCTGACCCGTTCCAGCATCCCAACACCCACCTGGAGCCGTGCTGGCACCTCGAGCACCAGAAAACCCACCAAAGATGGTGCAACCGGGTCAGCAACAGGACCTGCTAAAGATTAAATAACTATATATACCATGCAGGATTCCGCACTCACATCCCCCCATCCTGCACTAGAGGAACCGGAGCGCTGCCGGAGTACCAATCTACTGACTTCCCGACTTCCTGATATGGTCCAGCCTTACCTAGATGTCCCCTGGATGTAAGTCATCGTTTTTGCCTGGAGCCGACATACACCCAACTTTACCTTGGCAGCCATCTTACCAGGCTCCTTCCTGGTCTCGCGCGGGAAGCAGAGTGGCTTTCGCGCGCTTCAGGAGCTGACGTCATCATCGGGCGCCCTCTTCTCGCGAGATCACGGACGCCACCGGATGACAAGCACTGATTCTCAAAATCCAAGATGGATGCCTGGGATTGTCCGGGAGGGTTGTGAGGTGGCAGGAGAAGTGCTGAAATTGTAGCACTCCCCTCCGACCGCCCCAGACAGTCTGAAGTCCGGCTCAAAGTGCCTCTACAGTTCACCCAATACACCACAGTAAATAAAGAGTCCCCCCTACACACCCCTTTAAATATTGTTATATTGTTATGTTTAGTATATTCAGTAAAATTGTTATATTCAGTAAATTAAGGTTATACCATAAATATAAATATAAGTAGATATGGTCATATTATGGTTATAGATATGGTTATGATAATATAAGTAATAAAATATATATATAATGTATATAAATGTATATAAATCTCCAATTAACATGGTTAACATGGTTAATAATATAAATGATTAGGATATATTTTATATAGTTAATTAATTAATTAATGGTTTATAATATAATTAATTAATTCTGATATATTCTATATACTTTATATACTTTCTATATCCATAGTAGGGTTCCAGAATATTAAGCGCAGATGCCATAATATAGATTTGATATATATTAGCTATGTAGTAGTTGTAGATATATAATGAAGTATACACAAGTATATACTATATATGTTTACATTTATTTCACATAGATGGTTATATGTATTTTTAGGAATATGGTTACAGTATGTGTATATGTATATATAGGTGTTTACGCACAGATATGTATGTATCTGTATGTGTATGTGCGTGTATATGGACATACGTATATGTGTATATGTATGTATATAGGTACAAGGAAAGTTTATTCGGATATGTATATAGATATATAGATATATATATATGTGGATGTATGTGTATTTATATGTACACATATAGGTTATATGCCCATAGTAGCGAATACATAGTGTACAGTATATAGATACAGTAAGCATAGGTATATTTTAGTTATATAGGAACAGTTAGTTCAAATTATATAAATTACATATTATATGACAATGGACGGCCTAGACAAATCTGAAAGCGGACGGTGTAGACAATAAATAAAAATGACAGGTTGGATGAGTGCGGAGTTCTGACGGGTTTGACAAAGTTGATTAGTTAGTTTGTTAAGTTAATTATGACAGATACGATTTATATGTGTTATATATATGTGATACCAGTTTACAAGTTATACAAGTTGCACAATATAAATATGATGCCGGGGGAGCTACTCGCCTTCGTGCATGTACCCCTTTTCTCGGTCCTCAGTTTGGAAGGACCGTTACCAAGAACCAGGGTGGTTGATCTCCACTTTAGGAGACTGGCCCATCATGAAATTGGAGCCAGACACCCCACCCTCTGGGCGCAGGAGCTACTCTCGGGGGCTCCCGAGATATGCTCTTGTATCCTGTGTTTTTCTTTATTATTATTTATTTTTCTCCCACCTTTTATTTTTCCTCCCCACCCTCTCCTGCCGCAACCCTATCGTTGTTTCCCATGTATTGTCTATCTATCCCCACCCTTTCCCTCACCCCTCCCTTCCTAGGATGTATGATATCCAGCCACCACATCAAGCCGACATAGCAGGTATGAATATTACTATAAGAAACCTCAGGAAAAACATCAAGAGTAAGTACAATGCTCACTTTACATATTTTCTCTTACACATGAAAAATGGCGCTTACATGTATTTCACATAACGTAAAGGGCTTTAATAGCCCGATCAAAAGAAAGCTGGCTTTCACAGATTATAAGAGGAAAAAGGCGGAGGTGTTATTCTTGCAGGAGACGCACTTCAGCAAGAATAACTCACCTTGGTTTTTAGACAAAGGCTTCACTCAATTTTACATGGCTTCGGCATCTGTCAAGAAAAGAGGAGTCGCCATTTTATTCCATAATACCATACCCTTTGTACTCCAGACAATTAAGAAAGACGCAGAAGGTCGCTATCTCATTCTCACTGGAACAATACATGAACAGCCCATCACATTGGCCTCCATATATGCTCCTTGTGTACAAGAGGCATCTTTCTTTGACAGATTCTTTCGCCTGTTGAGTTCAGTAGCTAAAGGATATATCATAATCGGAGGAGATTTCAACATTACGATGCAATCTTCCCTGGACAGGTCAGGAGGAGGCAACTCTGATAATAAAAGAGCTCAAGACACTCTACACAGTGCACTGAAAGACATCCAATTAGTAGATATATGGAGGGAGTTGCATCCAACATCTAGGGACTACACCTTCTACTCTCATCCACATACCTCGTACAGTAGAATCGATTATCTCTTCGTTTCGTGTCACATGGTTCCGAAGGTCACTAATGCAATGATCCATGATATTTCATGGTCTGACCATGCACCAATCGAGCTTAAGTGCAACAATATTGTGACCAGTTGACCAGGCGCAAACTGGAAACTCAACGAATCTATCCTTAAAATACCCGAAATTTGTACTACAATAGCTCAGGAGATAACTCAATTTTTTGAGATTAACACAGGCTCTGTGGAATCCCATACGGTCTTATGGGAGGCTCATAAAGCAACTTTAAGGGACATAATAATCAGTATTACTGCCAAAATAAAACGAGTTAGAGATTCCAAAATTCGGACGCTCCAATCCAAATTACATTCCCTGCTATCAAATCATAAAACCAATCCAGATCCAATTACAGCAAAGGAACTGAAAGACACAAAAATCGAATTAAATATGCTACTGACTTCCAGAGCAGATAACTCCTTATGTTGGTCTAAGAGAAAGTTTTATGAAAAAGCTAACAGGCCGGATACGATGCTAGCTCGAGCACTAAAAGATAGGCAATCTAAGTTTAACATCCAAGCTATACGCTTAAAATCAGGTATTCCCACGGCCAACCCTAAAAAAATAGTAGAAGAATTTGGTTCATTCTATGGTTCCCTATACGACGGAAAGAAAGTGGCACACAATAAAACCACGAGCAGAGCACTGAGAGATTTCTTGGCCAGCTCAAAACTGGAGAGATTGACAGAGCGTGACAGAGAAGCTATGGGCGCTGACTTCACATTAGAAGAAGTGTCGCAAGCCATCAAGGAACTGAAACCATCAAAAGCACCAGGCCCTGATGGCTTTTCGGGGCTGTATTACAAGAAGTTCTCTGAATCACTCGCCCCACAGCTGCTCCATATGTTTAACGCTATTTTAGCAGGAGCCCCTATTCCCGAGGACATGCTACGGGCGTCTATATCACTAATACATAAACCTGACAAGGATCCGCTCAATTGTAAAAGCTATAGACCAATTTCTCTAATCAATACCGATATAAAAATATATGCCAAACTTCTGGCCAATAGATTGAGTCTAATCCTACCAAGACTAATACATCCAGATCAAGTTGGGTTTGTTAAGGGGAGACAGGCAGCAGATAACACCCGACGATTCATTGATCTGTTAGAATTGGCAAACAAAAATAACACAAAAAGCATGTTATTAAGTCTGGATGCAGAAAAAGCTTTTGATAGGATAGACTGGCCATATCTACGAGAGACGCTCACGGCATTTGGCTTCGGAAATAGGGTGAGTGGAGCGATTATGTCGCTGTACTCAGGCCCATCTGCCAGAGTCATACATCAGGGATTCCCCTCAACCCTTTCCCTATCCAAAGTGGCACGAGACAGGGGTGCCCATTATCTCCCCTCCTGTTTGCCCTATGTATTGAACCCCTGGCGGCACGTATTCGAGAAAATCCAGATATCTCAGGGTTAAACGCATACTCCCAATCACACAAAGCGGCCCTGTATGCAGATGATATCTTATTAATCATCTCAAAACCCCTCACATCATTACCTAATCTATTTGACCTTTTAAATAAATTCTCTAAGGTCTCTGGGTTTAAGATAAACCAATCCAAGTCTGAGGCTCTGAATATCAATCTCCCCGGACATATAGAGAAACTACTGAAATTGAATTTTAATTTTAACTGGCAGAAGAATTCACTCAAATATTTGGGGATTCATATCACCAAAGATGCAAAAAACATATATAAAGCAAATTATCCCAAACTAATTCGGACTCTAAAACAAGACCTAATAAGATGGTCCTCCAAGAAGATTTCTTGGATAGGAAGGATACACAGTGTGAAGATGAATTTACTTCCACGTATCCTATACCTCTTCCAGATATTGCCTGTGCCTCTCAAACTGAAGGATATACTCTCACTTCAGTCTGAAATATCCAACTTTATCTGGGGAGGTAAAAAACCGAGAGTAAATAAATTAAACATGAAGAGACCTACTTTAGCAGGGGGCTTAGCGGTACCCTGCCTGTTGTCATATTTTAAAGCAGCTCAATTAAGCCAGATCATTCAATATCATTCCGATCCTAAATTAAAAAGATGGGTAGAGCTAGAAACTGCTGCTTGCTCCCCATTAGAGCTTAATAATTTGATTTGGCTTCCTAAATCGTCAAGAAAAGACACTTTGTTCCCACTCACCTCAACGACTAACTCTTTATCTGTCTGGGAAATATCAAGATTGAAAAACTCACTCACTTCAGCAAACTCGCTGATGACACCTATTTGGAACAATCCTAATTTTGCGCCGGGTGTTATTGGTCATAATCACTCAATCTGGAGACACAAAGGATATGATAGACTCAAAGATCTGGAGGGCTTCGATCTAAAAATTAAATCATTTGACCAACTCAGATCAGAAAATGATATTCCCCATACTGAATTCTACAAATTCCTTCAGATCAGAGCATTTTATAATAAATTCACCCCATACCCCCCATTGACGAATTTCGAAAAGCTCTGTCGAGCAGAAACCGACACAAAGGGACTCATATCTACAATATACGGAGAGGTAATCGAGCCTACAACTTCAAAACAACAAATGCCCTCATTCCGTACCCAATGGGAGAGAGACCTTGGGGAGTCCTTAGAGGACGAGGAATGGAATACTATATTTTTAGGAGCTGCAAAAAGCTTGATGTGCACCACACTGATGGAGAACGCATATAAAGTCCTCATGAGATGGTACCTCACCCCACTCAAATTATCTAAGTTCATACCAGGGTCATCTCCATTGTGCCCTAAACAATGTGGAGGAACGGCTGACCTGTTACATATGCTGTGGTCCTGCCCGCGGATATCCCCGATATGGGAAAAGATCAGAAATTGGATCCAGAGAATGTTTGATCTCACAATTCCCCCAGACCCGTGGTTGTTTCTCCTAAACAGACCTCTAAAGGGCCTATCAAAATCCAACAACAAACTAATTGCACATTTTGCAATAGCTACGCGGTGCGAGATCGCAGCATTATGGAAACGCCCCGAAATTCCAATTATCCCAAAGATTCGGAACCGTATTTGATATATTTGCCAGATGGAAAAGCTAACAAGCCTAGTTAATGATACTGGTGACAACTACTTAAAAGTTTGGGCCCCATGGCTAGCTCAGAGAGACATCCCAGGGGTAGAGCGTGACACAATTTGGCTATAATAGTAATAGATGCGTTCTCCTTGGGTGGAGTGGAAACTAAGTTTACAGCTGGATCACCATTCCCACTCATTATTGACTACTTATACTGTCACACGATCTTCTACAAGGTTCTATAGTGCATGAGCCGTCTTAGTAGACTCCTGATACCACTACATCCTCACCCTATACGCTCCCTTTCCTCCTTCCACCCCCCTCTAACCTACCTCCTCCCCTTTTTTTTTTTTTTTTTTTTATTATTATTATTATTTATTTATTTTTCCTTGTTTGTAACAAATATTATTTTACCATGGATACACATCACCTAAAATAAGATCTTTACCTACGCGGCGGAGTAGGGCTCAAAAAACCGCGTGGGCTTATTAAATATGTTATACCTACATCATTATGTAATATATGCTACACTGTTTACCATGTATTGGATATGTTTTTCATGTATATCATGTATTTACACACCAATAAAATACAAGTTATAAAAAAAAAATACGCCCAATATTGGCCTTAATTGGGTCATCTGTGCTAAAAATATTGAGTTGTAATTGAACTACTTAGTACATATTAACTAATAACTATATAAAACATAATGATGTAGATAAGAGGAAATATAATCAAAATACAGACATACATAGATTTCACATTTGTAAGCATGTAACTGCAAATATATATTAAAAACAACGTTATCAACTTGTTTTTAGAAGTTGCTATGTTTATATTAAATTGTTATCCTATATTAATTGGTAAATGAATAAAACATAATTGAGGTCACATAATTGTGAAGCAACATTTTTTGAATGTATAATCTGGAATTAATATAATGACAGAGACATAGAAATTCATTATTACAATGTTAGTAAATGTTTACTCTTAATTTAGATGCATATATAATAATATTATTGCATCATTATGATATAGGCTTTTTTGGGGGGATAGTATAGATATAATGATATAAACATATAAGTGAGATATAAGATAATTGTTTTCAAATAATACAATTAACCGTTTAAACACTGTATTGAATAGCTTGTATCTTAATAAAATTTATTTAGAAAAGCAATTGTATATTGATCAAAAGTTGATTACTAAATAAAAATTAGAAAAGGACAGACAATAAAAACATACATAAATAATCTTTTTGACATGATTATCATAATAAATGAAAAATAAAATAAAAAATAATAAATACATATATATAACAAACAATATTGTACATTAATTTGAACTTCAACTGAACGACATTGATGGAATATATCCATCAGGATGGAAAAAATTATTAGAAGACATGTCTAGATTCATGATGTTAATAGTTAACATGGAGATCTTTTGATCTCTGGCTAAGAAAGGATCCAAATGATGTGAGTATTTTATAATATCTTGATTCATAAAGCCATAGAAGGGACCATGCCACAGATAATATATAAATGATATACAGTATCTATAGACAAATCTAAATGGAATATTCATTAGATGTTTATTGAATGTACCAAATTGATGATAAACAATATGATTTTCCTGTAGTTCTTTGGACTACAGGTTATGACATGTAGTTAAATATAGATGCCTATGAATACTAGACTCAATGAACAGAATGATATAATATAAAGGTTTTTTCCTTTTAAAGAATTCAAAGATTCATATATTTGTAGGAGGGATCGCCCAAGGAGAGAAGTAAAGAGCAAAACTAGCAATCCAGATGGTATAATTTATATAAGTTTTTAATAATCTTTAAAAGCATAATAAATGAAAATGTTGTGATCTAATTGTCATGTGCTCTTAACAATAATATTTTAATTATATAATTCATATATATGTGTATAGTACAAATGTGAATATAAAATAAATTAAATGTATCTATGTGTGATGGATTAATGGTGAAAAAGTGAAAATGCTTAAATTTGTTGATTTATTTAATGTATAAAAATAAGGATGTGTGTTGAGTATATATTCACGTGACCTAACTACTCTATGTATATAAATTGTATGATATCAGAACTGGCCAAGAAACCTCCCATCTGCCACAGTCCACATAAAGGAACAAAGGGAACATGCTGGACATGTTCAACCCAGACCTCTGTTCCTCCACATGAGTTGTGTATGTAGGGACCTCTCTACACTATGGTGCTTGTATCAATGCAATCATTGAGACCTCTTGGACTCAACGTATCTAATACGTAGATCCAATAAGTCTACAGCCCCAATCTATTTTTGTCTAAAACACATTGTATAGTTAGCAGTATTTGCGCCGTTGATTCCCCATTTTCCCCTATATATATGCTATTGTGTGTAATTTAACTTCAGGCAGCAACTGTTACTAATTTCTGGTTTTAATTATATAAATTTGCGCACTTAGTATTTTATAGTATGTATGTATGTATGTATGTATGTATGTATGTATGTATGTATGTATGTATGTATGTATGTATGTATGATGAAGCCACTATACAAATGAATGGGTGAAGGGTGGGTATCGGGCTATAGTGGCTTAACCCCTTAATTACCTTTTGCGGTTATTATCCGATAAGGTGATTAAGGGGTCAATAGCAGAATTTAATTGCAATGTATTGGCTATGTATTTTGTTGGCAATGGAGGACCTGGAATTTGCTGTCGAGGGGGCTTCATATTGATGAGGTTAGTAGAACTTTATTTATTTTATTATGCTAGTTAATGTGTTTAATAATGGGCCAATAATCTATTATCCCTATCTGGATAATAGTTATTTTGCACATTATTGTACTGTATGTGTTGGGGGGGAGGGGATTGATGTATTTAATGTGTAGGACATTTTTTTTTTTTACATACAGGGTTGGTTCCTTTTGGTCTGCGGGGACCCCTGGAGACCACCTGATGTCTCCTCGGGCTTTCCACGGGTACCAGGCTGGAGGTGTCCACGGGGGATACCTGCGGGGAAGAAACGGTGGCCCCACATCTTTTGGGGGCACCGTGGACCCGTAGGGACCACCCGAGGACCCCAGACCCTGTGGGAACCACCTGAGGCCCCTCAGACACCTGTGGGTCTGACCCAGGGCCCCCCAGACACCTGTGGGCCTACCAGCGCAGACCCCATTGTGGCTACTGTGACCCGCGAAGACCACCTGGTGAACAAGGGCACCGAGCGGGGACCACCCGTAGGCCTCCAGACCCTGTTTGAAACCTTTTGCTGGGCCACTGTGAGGTCTACGGACAGCCGTCAGGCCCACCGGGGACTCCCGTGGGCCTGGGGTATTTACCCTGTATGTAAATTAATAAATCATGTATTTATGGGGAGGCACAGGGCGTGGGTTATGTATTTAATAAATATAATGATGTTTATTGTGGGGCTGTGTATTGTTTTTATTGTGGTACTGGGGATGGGGGAAGGGGGTATTGGCCCCAAGGGTAAGTGGGTAGGCCTCCCGCCTGGGTAGTGGGTGAGGGTAGTTAGGCTTCACGGGATGGGTAGTGGGGAGGGTATTTAGGCCTCTCGAGTGGTGGGTGAGGGTGGGTTAACCACTTAATGACTGTAGCGGTTAATGACTGCTAAGGTGATTAAGGGGTTAGGGGACATTACATTGGCTATTTGGATTGTTTTGTATGTTTTGCAGCACCGGAGGAACATGGGCAGGATGAAGATGAGGATGAAGGCGGCCTTCATTTTGAGTACCTGGAAAAGGTAAGTGTAATATGTATTTATTGTGATTTATATGTATTGTGACATAGTCCAAAGATGTTAGGCAGCTTTCTGCCCTGTTTTAAGTGAGAAAGTGCAGGAATTGTGCAAAATGATCCATTCCACAGCTTCACATTAACTCAGGCTGGTGGATGGAAAATCCAGACCACAGATTACAATGTGTCTAGTTCTCCCTCACCTGCTCTCCTAATCACTAGAACAGGTACTTAGAGCCGAGGGGGTTTATTTTCACTCTCTCTTCTTAGAGCCTGGAGACTGGGGGTTTTGCTACTCCCCTGCATCCAGTTCGGGGTGGACGGCCCCTTCAAGTATCACAGTACCAGAGGATTTGCCTGGACACTTGGGACCGAGTTCCCACCACGAACAGATAAGACAAACACATGTTTATTGCCATATCTAAAAGACTGTATGCCCTAAATGAGAGGGCACTGTTTTAAGCTGGGGAACCAGGTTAGTTGGCCCAGCAGCACTTAGAGAGGCTGATTCGACTGTGTAGTTAGATCCCTGAATGGGATAGGATTTCTTTATATGATTTGGTTTTTATTTCTTAAAAGTGACAGTGTGTGAAATGTTATAACGGTGATATGAGTAAACCGCTGAAGGTTTATGTCTGAGTGCCTCCTGCCTACAGCTGTTAAAGCTGCAGTCCCTTACTGGGATAAAAATAAAGCAGGCAGAAGCCTGAGTTAAGCAACGTAATACTTTGCATGTTCCTGTTTTTTTGTATAATTAACCCTAGAAGACTGTGTCGGGAAGTACCCAGACAGACGTCAGCGCTACAAAAGAGGGGAGTTTGTCACAGTATTTTAAATGGGCAAATGCATTATTATCTATATGTGGATAATAGTAATTTTGCCCATTACTGTATTGTATGTGTTAGGGGGCGGGGGGATGTGTGTTGTATATTGCTATGTTTATTGGGGGCAATTGTCCCCAATAAACATGCTATTGTGCCTTAACCCCTTCATTGCCTTAGTGGATAGCCGCTAAGGTAATGAAGCTGCTTTAATGTATTTTTAATAATAGTGTGCGGGAGCAGGGGGTTCCCTGAGCTGAACCACATTGATTTCTGGCTCAGAGACCCCCTGCTTCCCGAGTTACAGGCCCAGGTATGGGGCATCGGAGGCCAATGTCGCCGCCATCTCTATAGCGTCCTAGATGCGACGTGGGCTCTATAAAGATGGCGGCGACACTTGCACCGATGCCCCAAACCGGGGCCTGTAACTCGAGAAGCAGGGGGTCCCTGAGGCAGAAATCAATGCGGTTCAGCTCAGGGGACCCCCTGCTCCCGCACACTATTATTAAAAATACATTAAAGCAGCTTCATTACCATAGCAGATAGCCGCTAAGGTAAGGAATAATTGTTAATTGATGTGTGTATTGACAGTAGTGTAGATGTGTAGGGGGTCTCCGGAGCTGAACCGCATTGGTTTCAGGTCCGGGGACCCCCTACTTCAGAAGATACAGGCCCCGTTATGGGGTGCCGGTATCCCCTGCAGAATGTAAATGTCCAGGTCACGTGACGCGGAAGCTTGAAAATGCAGGGGATACCGGCACCCCATAACGGGGCCTGTATCTCCTGAAGTAGGGGTTCCTCGGACCTGAAACCAATGCGGTTCAGGTCCAGAGACCCCCTGCTCATGTACACTATTATTAAAATGTATTTGTTTTGTGTACGATCGCCTGTATCAGCCTTGCATGGAGATGGCAAATCTCCATGCAAATGTTCCAAGTGGCTTTTTTTTCTATCAGCTATATAGGGATTATGGTGAATTAGCCAGGGCTGTGGCAAAAGAATTGATGCATGCATTAAATGAACATTATGAAAAATAGCTAAAATCCATAGATGATCTTAAAGGGGAACAACTTGCAGCATTGTAGAATTTTATTTCTGTACTTAAAGCACAGAGATACAAGCAGGATGGAAACTGCTCCATTTTCCCTCTCTTTCTAAGTCACTGACCAACATTACCTGTTTTACCCTGAATGCAGACTGACCAATGCACTCCTATCCACATGGTCTTAGATGATGTATCCTCAGAAACGCAGCAGGACATTCAAACTCTGAAAAAAAAGAAATAAAATGTTGGAATAGAAGGTGGGAGACCTTGAAAACAGGTCAAGCAGAAATAATATAAGATTAATAGGAGTCCCTGAAGAGGTGAAACCCTCTAAATTGCATGATTTCTGCAAAAAATGACTGCCTGAATCTTTGGGACTACTACTGTACATGATCACACTAACATCAAAGTGGAAAGGGCTCATTGACTTGGTTCAGATAGTCACAACCAGGAAGGTAGGCCACCAGCAGTAATTGCAAAGTTTCTAGACTTTAATGAAAAATCAACAAAATTAAGAGCCTACAAGCATTTGGGTGGCCATATTTATGAGGGGAAAATGATCCTAATCTTTCAGGACTTATGTGCTGCAGTATCAAATAAAAGACAGGAGTTCAGTAAAGTTTGCAGTATGATACATAAGCAAAATAAAAAAAATTCCCCGGGATATCCCATCACCTTAAGAGTCTTCATAAATGGGGGGACCAAAATATTTTCAGAAACAGACTCAGCAGAGCACTTTATCCACCAGCATCCTGCAGAACATGAGGACAGGACCTTAGAAAGGAGATTAAGATACTGCATTGAGGAAAATAGCACAGCCAAGAAAAATGGTTCCACTGCAAGATCCTGCAATGCTGAGATGGGCCAGCCTACAAGGAAATTAGTATTGTACTCATAAAGGGGACTAATGTGATCTGGTTACAGAGAGATGGTACAGGTGCAACTGCCAGTTCTGTTCCTCTTGCCTTGCGAGTTCTGCGTGGCATCCTCTCTTGCGTCGCAAGATTCCAGTGACCTGTCTAATATCCCATCAGATTAACAAAGCGGGGGTGCCTCCACTTTAGTGGGACTCATGCGGGGTGAATCCGACCGGGTTACACCTGTCTGTAAGAGATGCGCTGTAAGACATAGACTGTATCAGTCACTCTACATTCTAACAGGCAATCACTGGGCTTTTATTTTAATAACATATTATTGTAGTAAGTGGTCTCGGAGCTGATCTGCATTGATTTCAGGTCCGGGGACCCCCCCCCCGCTTTCTGAGTTACAGCCCCATTATGAGGTGCCGGTATCCCAGCGGTCATGTTTAAATTTTCACACGTCATGGCCCACATGATCAGGAGATTTAGCCAAAACAAGAGGATACTGTCCCCAGACCTGAAATATATGTGGTTCAGCTCCGTAGACCCCCTGCTACAATTCTATGTTATCAAAATAAAATAAGAGCAACTTCATTACCTTAGTAACTAACCGCTAATGCAATGAACGGGTTTAGCCAGACTACCTAGTTTAATGGAGGTAGAGGGGGTGACTGAAGGGAGTTGTTGCCCCAGGGTGGTTGGTTAGGCCATTAACTTAGCCATACTAAATGTTATGGTAATGAAAGGGTAAACCCCTTCCACTACCCACCTGAGAGGCCCAACCACCCATCCTGGGGACATTACCCCCTTCACCAACCTCCTCTGTCCCCAATAAAAATTACAATACAAACATCAATATAATACATTGAACAACCCCCCGATAAAAGCTCATTTGCCCATTAAAAAATAAATAAAATAAACAAAACATAAACAAAACATTAGCCAGCCAACATATAATAAATTAAAGTTCTCCTTACCCCTGCCAGGATGAAAGCTGTACTCATCCTCCTCATCTTCCTATTCTTCAGTTGGCACTAACAGTAAAATAAAAAAACTAACTACTGGCAACTAACCCCTTAATAACCTTATCAGTTATTAACCACTTCAGTAATTAAAGGCCTAACCACCCTCCCCAGGGCAACTACCCACACCTCCTCTAACTATTGATTGGCAAAGAAGCATACCATGCCCTATGGGCATGGGTTGCAACTATGGCAGTCAAAGTGCAAGCTGCAAATAAAATAAAAAAGCACCAAATAAAAAAGACATTACATTTCAATAAAAAAAAACAATGCCAATAAAACAATTGATTGGCACAGGGGCACACCATTGCCCTATGGGCATGAGTTGCCACTATGGCAGTCAATGTGCAATCTGCAAATGAAAACAAACAGTACCAAATTAAAAAGACATTCAATTTCAATGAAAAATGCCAATAAACCAAATGATTGGCACAGTGACACACCCATAGGGCATGGGTTGCCACTATGGCAGCAAATATACAAGCTGCAAAAGGAAAAAAAATGCCAATAAACCAAATGATTGGCACAGTGGCCACAGTTGCCACTATGCTAGTCAATATGCAACCTGCTAATCTAGAAAACAAGCATAACATTAAAAACACATTCCATTTCAATGTCAAATATGCCAATAAACCATTTGATTGGCAGAGCTGCACACCTATGCCCTATTGGCATGGGTTGCCACTCTGCCAGTCAATATGCAGCCTGCAAATCCAAAAACCAAAGAACCAAAAATAAAAGACATTCAATTTCAACTTAAAAATCAGCAAATGAAAGACATTGCATTTCCATAAAAAAAAAACTGCAAATAAAAGACATTGCAAATAAAATAAAATGAAAAAAATAAAATAAAAGAAACTGCAAATAAAAGACCCACAATGCAATGCTCCTCAACAGCCACCGTCCACCGGTAAGTTCTTTAGTTCTTTTCTTCTTTCTTTTCTTCATCTGTAAATAATAATCCATTTGGGGTTCTTTTTTATCTTCATCTGTAATTGTAATCCATTTGTGGTTCTTCTTTATCTTCATCTGTAAATAGACCAAAAACAAACATTTATCCAGCACAATCAAGGGACAAAATTAGAAGATTTTCATCAACTGGTATACAATGATTTTAAAAATGTCTGTGATGAAAAGACAAAATATAAGTCTAATCTAACGAAAGAAGAAAAATTAGCCCTTAAAGATCTGAATAACAACAAAATATTGTCATCAGACATGCTGATAAGTGAGGTGGTGTTGTCATTCAAAACAGGCTAGAATACTGTATATCCAAGAAGCTTTAATACTATTAGGGACAAAACATCCAATACAATATTACAGTAAATAAAGATGCCCTGCCCGACATCAAGAAAAAACTAATAATCCTCCTGAAGAGGGCTTGAGGAAAGTTAAAATAAACAAATCCGAAGACAAATTCTAAGATAACCAACAACCAAGAACCCCGACAGAGGCAACTGCAAGTTTTCAGCCAGCGTGTGAGGAAAATTCACATGCATCTTGCAAGCAAACACTCTGCAGCATAGTGCATAGATGCTGTAATGGCCCATCGGATTAACGCAATCGGGGTCCCTGCATTTGAATGGGACTCGCTGCCCGGTAGGATTCACACAGCATGAGTCCGATTCAAACACCATGACCCCCATTGTGTTAATCAGATGGACAATCAGAGCATCGGTCATTTGTAGACTGCTCTGAACCGAGAGACCATAACTGTATCTCTTTTGGTCTTCACCTCTAGAGAAGGAGACGGGTTGATGTCTGTTATCACTGTCTGAAGCATTGGAGATACTTAATGCATCAGAGTATGTATTCTTACAGATGCAGCCACCAGTATTAGGCTAAGGCCCCGCTCCCTCAGTCAGCGCACCTGCACTGCAGACAGGCTGCGTGCTGACAGGCACAGACCTTGATATGCGGTCTGTAGGGAGCCGGGAGCCGGAGTGGGAGGGGGGCGGGAGTGGGAGGGGGGGGGTCGTGGTTTGAGCGGAGGGACCCGCTACTCCCCCCATCCCTCCACGGGCTCGGGCTCGGTCTCCCGGGCTGCAAGAGGGAGCTGCTGCGGGCTGCTGGAAGGTAAGCAGCTCCCGCTCGCTCCCTCCCCCTTCCCCCACAAATGCTCTCCTCACACACGCTGATACACACACACCACCCCCTATCTTGTGTAGGAAGCTGTCTGACAGCTCCCGCCCCTGCCGCTGATAGGCTCATCAGTGCACCACGTGACGCGTCACCGCTCGGGATCACAATTTTCTTGCATCCCCTGGAGGCTGACGCGTCACAGCGCGTTGTGAGCCGTGCAGCGAGTGGGGACTGGGACCGGCTCAGAAGGATTCCCCTGCTGGTGGGGAACGCTCACGCGGCCGCCCACGCCGCCGGGCGCAGCTGGTCCCAGCCCTTAGAACACTGGGAAATTCTGAGAGATTCTGGGACAGTCTCACAGTTAATGCCTCAACATTTCTGTGAGATTCTTAATGAACCATTGGATTAACACAGCGGGGAGTCCTGCAGTCCCATTTAAACTTATTTGGACTGCAGGGACCCCTGTTGTGTTAATCCGATGGGCCATTAAGAATCTCACAAAAATGTTGAGGCAATGTTGCAGCAATGTTGTGGCAATGTTAAGGCATTTACTGTGAGAATTTAAAAGGCAAGAGTTCTAATACTCGTGGCTGCATCTGTAAGTATGGATTTCTTTGGTGTGGATTTCTTTGGGTAGTCAGCATCTCTGGTGAACCTCCTCCTGGATGTATTATTCTGGTGACTTTGATCTCTTGTTGGCTTATAGTAGGTTCCTGCCAAATATAGATTTGCTTTAGTTCATAATCAGAACGGTCCCTTTCACATTTCTTCTGTATTTTGAACATTACTTCCTTCTCCGTGGTGTTAATATGTTTGGAAATGTTTTTATCACAGGCATCAAAATCCTCCATATATTGATTTTTTTTTTCAAATTTGATTGAAGGTTCTTATTGGTCTGTTCTGAACAATTTTTCTTGAATTTTGGATTGAATGTCTTCCATAAGGTTGTTTCACAAGAAAGACACAAAGTCAAATTCTATATTCAGACCCTCTAGGAGGGGACTACTTTACATCAGGAGGATCCCCAAGAGAGAATCTTTTTGTATCCACTCCATAAAGACACTAGCACCACTGGGTCTGAATACAGAATTTAATTTTGTGTCTTTCTTATGAAACAAATTTTTGCATTAAGGCCAGATGTGACTATTTTCACTTTTACTGTATCCTATATGCATTTCTGATTGGAGATTGCTTGAACATGGATTGAATAGTCACTTTTAGCTCCCAGTATATGAGGCAATAACAAATTATATCTGCACAGGATACTTGACACTATATTGCCATTTTCTACCATTAACTTTTCATCAATTTTTAATTGAATATATATGCGTAATAGTATTAAAGACTTATGTAGCCCCGTTTCCCCCTGTGTCAGGGTGATTATGTGTGCTGCTATACCTGCGTGGAAAACAGGAGGCTTGATCCTCCACCACTGAGGAGACTCGGTATATGTATATCTACTAAACAGCGCCTCCACCTGGGAAGGATCTTCACATAGTAGGATAGCCCATCCCAAGACAATAGGCCCAATAATACACACACAGATTATGGGGAACAGTATTTACTGGGCGATAATAAACAATGACCATAACAGGAACAATAATAGATATATATGTATACCGACTTGTGGAATAGCCCCACAGTTCTTGGGTGCACAGGCACCAGTGTCCCAGTGTCCAGACCCCCAAAGGCCTTTCCCACCCCCAAGTGTGAGACAGTGCTGCCCACGTGAATGTTGGTGCACTTATGAGGATACCTTCCCGGGCGCTGGGTAGTTGTTGGCAACCGATCAGTCTGTTCCAATGAAGATCCAACTCCACATTGGATGGACTCCGGTAGGAGGGTCCCACAAAAAAGAGTCTCTGTAGGTAGTGGGGGTCTGGTCCCAAACCACAGGCCACATCTGCTGAGTAGAGTCCTGCTGTGTCCTTACCACTATAGAGGCTAGTGAGGGCAATGTCCCTATCTAAGGGGCCGATCCCTATAGCAGCCACAAGCTTGATAGGTCTCAGGGCCTATCTTGGGCCTACGGGGTCAAGCTAGGCCTCGTCCAGGGAAGCACAGCTCCCTAGACCCTACCTCTCAGCTTCAGCTCCCTCTGCAGTCTGGCATGGTCTCTCCTGAGCATGCCAAGTATATCAGTGTGTTTGCTGAGATCTTGGCTGCCCTATTGGCTATATTCCCCCATGTGATGGGCACCCCTGAGGCTGCTGGGACTTGTTGTTCTCCATGGGGAACTATTTCCTAATGGCCGTCTCTATCTCCACACTGCGCATGTGATCCTCCTAATGGCCGCCGGGCTCATCTCATTCATGCACAAGCCTTCCTAATATGGCGGCGACCTGTACTGCGCTTGCCTCCCTAGCAACCTGCTACTGTCCTCGCAGCTTCCAGAGGTAAGAGGAGGGGAAGTGGAAGCGCTGAGAAACTGTGGCACCAGGGGGGACCTGGTTACACTTATTTAATATATGTAACATATGTGTTTTATTACCAATTCTTAAAAACCCTTTCTTATCACTGATTAAACAATAATTTTGCTTAAATATTACTCATGTAAAGAAATCACATTTGAATCAAATTATAACTTTTAAATATGAATCTCACAGGTACATAATTTAGTGTTTCTAACCTCAAATCTTAAAATATTTAGGGCCTCATGCTATAAGCAGCGATAAGGCACTTATCGCCAGCTTATCGTTAAAAAAGCCTACATGCTATTCAGTAAGCTCTGATAAGCTGGCGAGAGAAAAAACCCGCCAAACGCGTGGCGAAAAGCCACTTATCGCCAGCTTCTCAAACTTTCTCTAGGGGGATAGTAGCCCCGATCAGCTTATCGAGGCTGATCACCGCTCTAAAATGGAGATTTCCTCTCCATATCGCCTCGCCACAAAAAGTTGGCAAGAAGGTGGTGAGAAGCTGCTGATAAGCGGCGAGACGGTACTTAGAAAATAAAATGCATTTTTACTGCATTGGAATGATGCCGGGAGACTCCGGAGCTGAAATCATTAATACCACCGCAGATCCCTGGCATCAATCCCATGCAATAAAAATGCATTTACAGGCCACTTTATTAACTTAGCGGCTAACCGCTAAGGCAATGAAGGGGTTAACCACCAGTTCCACCAGTTATTGTGGGTAGCGGGGGTGGGTGAAGGTTGTATTTGGCCCTTGGTGGGTGTTTAGGCCTAACAGGAGGATTGCGGGTGTACTTAAGCCATTCATAACCTTAGCGGTTAATACCGCTAACATAATGAAGGGGTTAACCCCTCCCGCTATGCACCCGGTAGGCCTAAACACAATCCTTGGGGATAATAACCCCTTCACCCACCACGACTACACACAATAAAAAAGTACTCACAACAGCCCTACTACAACCCTTCCAAGGCCCCAATAAACATGACAATATCTAATAAACAACAATACACAACACTCCCACCCCCTGTGCCCCCACATAAAACCATGATTTATTATTTTTACACATAATATTAATACCACAGGCCGGCGGGGGTCCCTGGGTGGTACCCATGGGTGTCCGTAGACTCTCAGTGCACCCCGGGGGTTCCCACGGGTGTCTGGGGGCCCTTGGGTTGTCCCCACTATGCTCTGTGGGCCTCTAGGTGGTCCCCGCAGGTGTTCGTTGGCCCCAATGTGGTCCCCGTGGGTTTCTGGGGGTCACTGGGTTGTCCCCAAGGGTTTCTAGGGGCCCGTGGGTGTTTCCCATGGGTGTCTGGGTGCCCTAGGGTGGTTCCTACAGGTGTCTGGAGGCCCTCGGGTGGTCCCCACAGGTCACCGGGGGCTCCACAGTGGTGGGCATCCGGGGGAGCTTGGGTGGCCCCCATGGGCGCCCGGGGGTCCTCGGGTGGTCGCTGTGGGTCCCCGCTGGCTATTCCATTCCTGTATTTAAAAAAATAAAACATGGCCTACATTTCATTAAATAAACCCCCTACCCCAAAACACATACAGTAGAGAAATGGGAAAAATAACTATTATCCAGATGTGGATAATAGATTATTTACCCATTATTAAACACAACATTAGCCAGGCAGCATAAATAAAGTAAATCAAACCATTCTTCTTACACCTGCCAATGTGAAGGGCATCCTCGTCAGCATCCTAAGTTGTCAAAAAGCATACATAATACATACGATTTATTGGCCCCTAGCTCCTTAATCACCTTAGCGGTTAATAACCGCTATAGTAATTAAGGGGTTAACCCACCCTGCCCTGCTACCCTCCCAGGAGGCATAGCCACCCACCCCAGACCCACTATACCCACCCTGTACCCATTGAGTGGCATAGTAGTACATCATACCCATATAATATGGGCATGATAAGCTACTATAGCACTCAATGGTCATCCTAATCAAAATACATGAATTTCCAAAAGACACAATAATAAAATATACACAAACACCTAAACACCCCAATTCAATAAATAAAAACACTATCCAACAAATGCAATCAATAAAAGCACTAACCAACAAAACAATGAACTAATTGAACACTAACCAACAAAACAATTAATTAATTTACCCTGTAACCAACAAAGCAATTAATTAAGAAAACAACTAGCCAACATGTCCATTAAAAGCAAGACTCAACACAAGAGATTAATTAAAAATGAAACTCAATCGCACAAAAAAATTCAAAATAAGGCAGCAAAATGACAGAGAATTACATCCACAGAATAAGCAGAAATAGTAAAAATAACATTCAACACAAAGCAAGCATTTGCCAAAAAATGCATTGGGCAGTAATGTCTTGATCTGTACCCTAAAGGGGTTCAGATTAACACATTATCAGTCAATGGGCAATGAAAAAATAAAAAAATACATATCCAATCGACAAACCTGAAAATAAATAAATTTGCATACATTCAATATTTTACTTACCTTTAGAAGCATTGGCCCTCCGACTCCCGGGGAATCCAGAAGCTCACGTACAGCGAAGGCCTCAAACTCCATCCGATGCCATCCATCATGAAGATCCTGATCAGGTACCCAAATTTTTCTTTCTTTGATCTTCAATCAGATTCTTCTATATTCTTCTGCAATTATTTCTTTATTTTCTTAATCTTCTGTCTTAATCTTCTGTCTTCATCTGTCAATCAAAAAACCCAATGTTAGATCCACAACACGATGTTTTCTCACCAGTTTCTTGGGTCAAATGAGGCGTCACGGCCTTAAATATGGCCTGTGACATCATATTTGGGCGGCAAATGATTCACACGCCATTTGATTGGATGTGAAAACCATGTGCTCCCGTTTCTTTTTTTAATGTGACGTCATGAAAGGGACAGAAGCCATCCAATCAGAATGGCTGTGCTTTCTTTCCCTTTAACATGACGTCACTAAACCAAAATGGACGGCGTCACATGGTACTTCAGCCAATCAGATTAAGGATGTAGTTCTCACAATCTGATTGGCTGAAGTACCATATGAGGGCATCCTTTTTGGATTTAGTAACGTCATGTTAAAGGGAAAGGAAGCACAGCCATTCTGATTGGCTGGCTTCACTTCCTTTACATGATGTCACTTAAAAAAAAAACCCACATGATTCTCACAGCCAATCAGAGGCATGAGACCCATTTTACAATCAAATGTACTGTCACAGGTCATATTTAAGATCGTGATTTCTCATTTGAGCTTAAGAAGCCGTTGTGTCAACAAAGTGGATTTAACATGGGGTTATTGGATTGACAGATGGAGAAAGAAGATAAAGAAAATAAATAAATAGTCACAGATGAAGAAAGACAAATTGAAACAAGATGGCGTTGGATTGAGTTTTGTGACTTCACCGGACGAGAGCTTCCTGATTCACCGTGATTCGGAGGGCCAACGCTTCTTAAGGTAAGATAAATATTGAATGTACTGCATGTACTTTGATATTTACAGGTTTTTTCGTTGGATTTACTTATTTTTTATGTATTTCATTGCCCATTGATTGATAATGTATTAATTTGTACCTGTTTAGGGTACAGATGAAAACAGTAATAGCTAATGCATATTTTTGGCAAATGCATTTATTCTTTTGACTGTTATATTTTCTATTTATTTGTATTGTTTAGATTAAATTCTTTTGATTTGTGACGTCTTGAATAAAAAAAAATCAGATTGTTTTGCGTTTTTATTCAATGATGTATTTTGTTGGCTAATGGTTTAAATTGGTGTTGTCTAGTGGTTATATAAATTAATTGTTGTGCTGGTTAATGGTTTTAGGTATTACATTTAATTTGGGGATAGTGGTGTGGTTTATTTAATTGATTTGTTGGTGGTTTTATTTAGTTAATTGCTTACTTGGCTAGTGCTTTGAATTTCTGTTTATGGTTGTGTATGTGCTTGTTGTATCTGTTTTATTCTTGTGTATTTTGATATTCATGCTTTTGTAGTAGTGTTACCATTGACTGCTATTGTATCTTATCATGCCCATATTATATGGGTATTATGTATCAGTATGACACTGTGTGTAAAGGGTGGGTATAGTGGGTCTGGGGTGGGTGGTTAGGCCTCCCGGGTGGATAGCGGGGCAGGGTGGGTTAACCCCTTAATTACTATAGTGGTTATTAACCGCTAAGGTGATTAAGGGGCTAGGGGTCATTAGATTGTATGACCAACTGCCCTTGCACAACACCGTCAATGGGGTAGTCTTCCTTGCTAAGGCCCCATAGCTTCATCTTCTCTGCCGACTGCATAGGCAGATGTTTCAGATGTGAGTCGTAGAAGAGGTGATAGATGATGGTTACCTGAGACCCTCTGTCCAGCAATGCGGAGGTGTATCTTTCTTCCACCAGGACTCGTATTATAGCCGCAGGCCCCACTCGACTGTAGGCATCCAGTTGGAGTGCCTCTTCAGAGATAAACACCTGGGCGCTCTCCAAGCAGGTGGAGGGTGTCTCCATCATTTATACTGTGAAGGCCTTGGCTCCCGGAGTGGAAGTCCTTGACATTGGGCAGTCTTTTGCAAAATGACCATCTTGATCACAGGTGTAATAGCTGTTACTTTGGCTCGCTCCGGCACCAGAGGTAGAGGTCACTCTTAGGGGCATCCTGTGTGTGGAGACAGATGCCCTTGAAGGAGGGTTATCCTCTGCACTTTCTGTCTCCTTGGACTTTTGGGCCAACGCACCTTTGGTTTCTTCCTTGCAGGACTCCTTATGTTTCTTGGGGGTATGCAACTGGCATGCGCCTCGTGCACTTTCACTTGCCTGTAAATGTAGAAGGACTCCCTTGCATAAGAGCACATTGGAGCATAATGGCTATAGAATGGTTGGGGCGATCCTCTCAGGAATTGCTTACAGCAGAATTCATCCACTTCAGAGGCAGGTATGAGGTGGCGGGTGAGTAGTGGCCATAGTACTAAATGTATATGGTGAATGACAGCAGACAGCTCCTCTGCTTATTTCTGGTGGAGGGCCTAATACTTAACCTAGAGCTCGCACTCAGCCTCCTCCAGACCATAGACCTCAGTTATGAAGTCCTCTAGCAACCGGGCAGTTACGTCCTCATTCTGCTCCCGATGCATGCTCACCATCATAGAGGCTGCAGGTCTTAGGCATTCAATGATCCGCTGCCTCTTCACTGCTTCGGTCCATGACCATTCCTCCAATACCTGGAGAGTATGTTCCTTCCATGCGGCAATCCCTTCTTCTCCAATGAGAGTGGATGATATCCCGGAGAAGTCTTTGAGTTTGTGGTAGGGTTGCACCAGTGACAGCAGAATTATCTTCTCCGACAGCTGCTGCAGGGCTTATGCGAATAACTGAGCTCCATCTGAACTGATGATACTGCGGTGGCTCCTTCCAGACCGTCGACTGCCAGCTTCGCTCCGGCAAGGGCTCCCTGGGGGAGGAACACTGGACACTCTTCCGCGCTAGGGATTAGAATCTTTTAATAAAAACCCCGCGATCACCTGTGAGAGGCGTGCAGTTTGAGTGACATATTCAGCATATCTCTTACTGCACGTCTCTTACAGACAGGCAGATCACGGTAGCACTCACACATCAGGGACCCCTGCTGTTTTAATCCGGTGGGCCATTATGTCTGCAACGAAACATCTTGCAAAACCATACGGCATAACGCATGTTTAAACACGTGAAATGTTCGACTAACAGCCGCTGCATCTATATATCATATCGTATGAAATGAACAGGAAAAAGGGACGGGTTACATTGCATTTAGATTTTAAAGACACAGTAGCTCACTAGCGCCAATGATCATTTGTGCAACTAACGCTAAAACTCAATTTTCCCAGCCACGATGCATTCGCAGGTCAGCTGGGAGCAACCAAAAAATGACCTGGGGCGCATACACTATCTGTGAGACAAATGTGCTAGTAAATGATGCTATATCTGTAATTCATGCATTTAGTTTTTCATGATTATCATTTTTAATTAATAACAATCTCACCATAATTTTACAGGTGAAACTGTCATCGAAACAGCCAGAAGAAGATGTTGATTAAATGATTTTATTATTGCAAGAAGATTGTATTATTGTAAGAAGATTGAAGAAAATTATTTCACAAAGTATTTGTTAAACTGTTATGATATCTTAGTTTTTATCTCTAAGCTCTAATTGACACTAATAAAATGTTCAACTTTTTTTCTTGTAATTTCTATTACTTGCACGTTATTTTTAATGAGAACCTTCAATCCCAAACCAATTGTACTTCTACTCTCCATGATTTTCTACTTTTCAACTAAAATAACCATGCTACATTTTTTGAGTAGGCAGAAATAAAGCTTAATTTATTTTTAACTTTAAGGGTTTTTTTTAACTTTATTTTATTAAATATAATAATATTTAAATGTATTGAGTGTTGACATTAGTGATTACTGATTACTAACACAACTTTTATAACTTGCCATAGACAAAGAGTTCATACCCTCCTACCCCCTTACCTCCCCCACTCCATCTTGCTTCTAATGTGCTTTGTGATGCAGCTCTACCTATAAACAAACAAAGATTCCAGCTGGAAATTACAGTAGCAAAGCGATAGTGCAGAGTAATTAGGTGAAACTTTTTTTATTTGGAATAAAAATTGATATTATAAGACAAGCTTTCGAGAGTTCTCTCTCTTCTTCAGGTCAGCAATACTGACATAAAGATTCAGTGAGTTTAACACAGATGTACAAATACAAAAAAAACCAAGATAGTCATCTAAGGCAGATGATGCAGATGAGGAATAAACAAACAGGGCAATACATGGATGAAAGCAATAGTGGGACCATACATCTACCAGCCATGTGCAAGGGAGAGGGTGTATGGAGGAGGGGGGAGGCGGTTAATTGTAAAATTCCCATAGGCAGGGAGAAACATTACAAAAAAATTATAGTGTGTGAAAAATCCCATATCAGCATTAGGTCCTCTTGTTCTAGTGTCAAAGAGTACTAATTTTGAGTTCAAATGCTACAAGTTCCAACCTTCACTTACAGTAGACTGTTTAGTCTATTCAAATAAGTAGTAGTTTCCTTTGGATTGGTGATGCACAGAGGATTTTACTCAATAAAGGTAAAGTAGGGTCAGAAATGGACTTATATCGACTAGTTGTTGTCCCTTTAGTAGTGTCATCTATTGTGCCTTTCTCATGACATGCTAGGACATAGCTCTCCGTATATCAGGACCAATGTTTTTGCCATTGCTGGCTTGATTGACTCCTGGGGAAGCAAGCAATGGTTAAATGTGTTGAGTCCTGATTTATGGAGGGCTGTTTTGCCTGTGGAAACGGAGGAGTCTTTGTTCAGAGCTAAGTGCAGATACCTGAAATGACATCAACCGGACGTGACATCACATGCTGGAGGAGTAAAGCGATCAGAGCCTCTATGTCTGAACAGTATCACAGTACCATCTTCTGCTAAGGTTCCTGCAGTGCACTGGCACTACATGCTAGTTTTTAATTAGTAAAATGTGAGTGGAATTGCCACATGTTATTATTTTTAATATGGTGTACATTTTTTACTACACTATGTTCTGGCTTTTCTTTGTACGCATGTTTCATGAGAAATCCATAGTACATTTCTGAGCCTATTTTACCTTTATTGGGTAAAAAGATGTGCGCTCCAGTCCAGTCCAAAGAAACTTCTACCAATTTCGAATCAGGTTCCTTTTCTTACATTCCGAGAGGAAGTAGATGTCACTGCAGAGTTGTGTTTCTTTTGTAATCAGTTTGGTCAGTTGCTTTCTCATGCAGCTATATGCATTATCTTCCATCATGAATTAAGTAAAAAATAGCCGTGTTAGTCCACTTGTGATAGAGTAAATGAGTACTTCAGTATTGGGTTCCTTTTTTTATTTTGACTAACCATTAGTATTATACGACAAGCTTTCAAGAGTTCTCGCTCTTTCTCAGGTCGGCAATACTGATTTACAAAGATTCATTGATGTTAACTAGAGATGGACACGTTTGTGGGGTTAATTTGGATCCGCAGTGGATTGGCTGATTCCTTTGGTCTGCAGATTTCAGCGGATCAATGTCACATTCACATTTGGCGGATTTTATTATTATATTTACCAATACACTCTGTGGATTCCGCAAACCGTGGAGGGATTTGTAGAATTCAGTCCACAAATTCAGCAATCCATTGGTGAATTCTACAAATCCGCTAATGTATTGCTGAATCCACGGATTGGATTCTACAATTCCATCCACGGATGTATCTAATGGTAGATTTTGATTAATCCGTGCGGATTGAAACCGCCCAAATCGGTTTGTGGATTTTACGCTGCAAAACGGATTTTTGGGGTAACATCAATGAAAATCCAGGAAACGGATTTCGGCAGATTTCATCATCTCTAATGTTAACACAGATTTAAAAAAAAAAAGAAATACAAGATAGCCATATTCTATAAGGCAGATGATGCAGAGAAAGAATAAACAGACAGGGAGCTAAATGGATGAAAGAGACAATGAGACCATACTGTACTGCTGCAGCTGCCGATTGTAGACCACATGCCATGAGAATTCTGCACTAAAACCCATCCAATGCTTCAAGATTTCTGCAGCACGCTGAGAGATTCCTGCAGCCAGACTAATTGCCCATCGGATTAACACAGCAGGGCCCCTGCATTTGAATGGGACTCACGCTGTGTGAATCCTACTGGGCTACGAGTCCCATTCAAATGTATGGACCCCCGCTGTGTGAATCCGATTGGCTATTACAGCCTTCTGTGCACCATCTCATGAGTTACTGCGAGATGGTTACAGATTTTCTTTGTCAAACGGTCTAAAACTGGCAGTTGCATCTGTACATCTATCAGCAGTGTGTAGGCATGGTTAGGATGGACGGGGGGAGAGGGGGTTCATTGTAAAATTTATAGAGAGGCAGGGAGACTCAAGGATTTTTTTTAAATCAGTATTGCTGACCTGAGGAAGAGAGAAAACACCGTTTCTAGTCTTATAATAACAATTATTAGTGCAAACAAAAAAGATAGCACTTAATACTGAAGTACTCATATAGAATATGGGAACTATTTGATGGTTCTCCAAATCTTTATGTCGCCAATCATCATATTGCTCACTTTTTACCATGGCAAAATAAGGGCTAAATATTTTCATACAATAATGCTAAGATGAAGTATGCATATTCATTTATTTACATTACATTTTTTTTCATGTCGGCACATAAACCTAAATACATTTCTGAGTGAAAGTTTCAGTCAAATTACATTTGGATTTTACTAACACCAATAATAAAGTTTTGCATATTGATTTAGTTATTTGTGACATTTACTTTTGTAATACATTCAGTTATCAAAAGCTAATCTTGTAAAGTAACTAATCAAGGGAGATGTAGTGCAAATGCAAAATATGTGATTAGAAATGAGGTACTGCAAATCTTATGTAAAGAACGGAGAATAATAATGAAATTGCCACTGAATGGAGATGTGAGGACTTCAAGCTCTGTTTAATTAGGTCACTGAGTGGGATCCCCAAGGACTAACAAGAATTGAGCAGCTAATAATCAGTTTGTTCTTTTCTGATTACCAGCTAATCATGTCCCAAACACAACCTTAGTCCTCTTCTAATTATGAATATATTTGCAAGTCTTTCTTTTAATCTCTCCACTTTATAAGCACACTATTCCTAATCATCTAACTTCAAGAGTTTCAACAATCAGCATCTTTAAGAGCCTATCTATTGTTCATGTAGCAAATATTTATATCTGGTTTCTCACTTTTATTGTAAACACGCTATACTATTGTAAATGGAGATTAGAAATATATTACTCAAGTACCATAGAACTTGCTAGTCATTACAACGTAATTTTAATTTTCAATTATACGACTGTACTCCAGTACTTTTGTATACGGTTGTAAATTCATCTGAAAATCTCAAAGGAGCACTTTATATATTATATATTATATTTGTCATTGTTAATATTCTTTGACTGCACTAAATAAACAGTGTATCATTTGGACTTAAAAACACAAAAGAAAATTCTGTCATTTGACTTAAGATGTGCAAATATTTTCAATATAGCTTTGCCACATTTTTAGCATCTTTATTTTTTACATTTCACGCTTTCTTATACTTTAAAAAAAGTTTAAAATGCTCTGCAATTTGCAAAAAATGAGTAACGGGAACAACATGTTAACCAGATTACAGCAAAATTTAGCAATTTTCACCAGGAGTTTGCAAAATGGTAGTACTGTATAGTAAATATAGAAAAAAGTTGACTAAAGCTAAAAAGGTAGGATTTGTATCTAAGATATATTTTGATCCTAAATTTCTAAATTCTTGTATTGATCTTTTGCTTATGAAGACCGAATTATCCAATATATTCAAAGTAAAGAGTCACACGCGTGTGTCCTTAGACCAGCAAGCAAATTATTGGAGATAATAAAAAAGCAGAGGTATTAAAGTCATTATTTGCCCCTGTATTTACCAGGGAAGTATCAATTGTAATAATAGTGTTGCAGGAGGAAGCCACACCTCTATATTAACGAACAATTGGTTAACTGGGGAAAAAGTTTATAGTTGGCTGGAGTACGCCTCAAGTTACTCATTGCGACCTACCAGTGGGGAGATTTTGAGTGTATCATTCCCCCTCTATGTTGTCTGTTAACCTAAGTAAAACCGTTAATGCACTATTACGTTTTTGTATATATTCTTTCCCCGTATGAGGTTCTCAACGGATCAATACTTCATCCTATTCAACAGAAGGAATTACTGAGTGAGACCAGTGAAATTGACATCCAGTAACTATTGCACGGGGTTGTTTTCCACATTATTTCACTTACTCACCCATTCACTCAGATTGCGCCGCTGATAACTACTGTCTGTATCTTCCTGATATACACACCTTCATAAAGAGTGCTGGTAGTTCAATCCTGCTTTAATTTCCTGGTCACGTAGGCCAATTCTGTAGGAAGCCATAACCTGGACATTTAAACTCCAGAGAGAAACCAGCAGAACCTACAGAGATGTGTAACTCAGGAATTAGTGAATCCCAGAAGCTGACATTAATGGTGGTCAGTTCCCTGCTTCAAAGCATGTGTATGCTACAGTAGGTGATAATGGTTCAAATCAGGGTTGCAGACCTTTATACAGTAAGACATGTGAATGTGCTCACAAGTAATATTTTTCTTCACAATACTGTATGCTATACGATAGAGGGTTTTCAATCACTTTTTCACCCACCATAACTAAATAATGTGTGGTGAAAACCTACCAAAGTCTTAAATTGCATAGCCAGTACAACCAACCTCACACTGATGAGACCCAAAAGGTAAAAAAAGCTGTCTGTGAGTGGGTTAACTGTCTTTGCTTCTGAAACCCAGGCTATGTTTAAAAGCTGTGTTTAAAACAGTGAGCATTAGCTTAAGGGTTCCATGTAATAATGGATTTAAGACAAAAGGCGACACAGTGTACTCATTTGCACGTCATTTCCCAGAATCCCTTGCTGTAGTGGAAGCACTGTATGCTAGGTGATAAATACAGTGCCAAAGGGCGCATAGATAAATATATTGGCAGTCAATGCATTTTCATGGGTTGCCCATTTTTGTAGGATGCCCATTGACTATTATATGTTATGGACATGATGTACCACTGTGCCAATCAATTGGTTTCTTGGCATTTCTAATGTTTTTGGTTTATGTAATGTGTTTTATTTTGTGCATGTTATTTTTTTAGCTTGCCCATTTATTGCTATAGTGGCAAAGCATGCTTTAACACTGGGTCAATCAATCAATGAGTAGCAGGTGCCCCGCGGAGGATGGTTAGGCCTCCCGGGTGGGTAGCGGGTGAGGGGGGATTAGCCCTTTAATTACTATAGCGGTTACTAACCGCTAAGGTGGTTAAGGGGTTAGTGGCCATTAGTTTGTTTCTTTTTATTGTTATGTTGCTGCCAACGGACGGTGATGAGGACGAGGATAGCGTTCATCCTGGCTGGGGAAAGTGCACAGATTAATTGCATCATATACACAGTGTACAATTCAATTGCTTGATTGGCATTTTGGTATATATATATTTGGCTAGGTGCTGTGTTTTGTTGGAAAATTAGATTTATTTTCTTTTTCTATGTGCTGATTTCAATTTGAGATGCAATGTGCTCTTTTTTATTTGAGCTTATATGTAATTTGATATTGAGATGTGCTGTTTTTATTTGTGTACTTTTTGGTAATCCTTAAGCATTTATTTGTTGCTTAATCATGCCTATATATATCACATTGATAGCGCTACTCTTTGTTTCTTTTGTTTGTATATATATATATATATATATATATATATATATATATATATATATATATACAGAAAAGGACTGCGCTTGGGTATAGTGTGACAGCAATAGTATAATAATAAATGATCAGAAAATGTATAAATATATAAAAAACCTAAATGACAATAATAATATTTAACTGTGCAATCAATACGTTCACCAAATGTATATATAGTTATAAAAAGATGTGCTGTGGACCCAATAACAAACTTTTGTCACAAATCCTTTGAAGTCCAAATGAAGTTCAAAAAATGCAAGAAACAGAAAAGCACTGACAGGAAAAAGGCTGCTTCTTTAAAGGGCACAACGACCTCCCTCTCCACCTGCATAGAAAATAGAAGAAAAAAGCGCCCAATCCTAATTTTGTACAAAAAATGGTTTAATTCCCAATAAAAGGCTCATCAAATGAACTCACAAACATAAAAGATAAAAAAGTATTGTATGAGTAATACTCATGCTCCAAAGGATCTGTAAGCACTGCTGCTCTGCTACTCTGCTCCGTGACACCACCGCATCCAGTACAGCCCTCGTGTATCTCTGCCAGCCGGAACTCACGTCATCAGGCTCCTCACAGTATTCTTTCCCCGGGAACACACCTCCAGATAGTTTAGGTTCCCACCGGAGACAATGTTTGCGGCGGAACGAACAGATGACGTCACGCCGTGCACGGAGATGGCAAGCAGGAGAATGTCAGGCAGAACTCATAAATCAACGCTGCAGGAATCCACAGCACACCTGGCAGGATCAGAGTGTAGGGAAGCAAGGAGCACAGCTGAAGTAGAAGTCTGCAGGGAGAATCCTGTAGAAAAAATGAATAAAGGGCACAACTCCGTGCTAAAACTGAGGGTGATTTATTGGATAAATGCACAGGGACAGAAACACAGCCCACACACCGACATGTTTCGTCCCACAGGACTTTATCATGGTGTACCACATCACTATACCTCCTTACCTTTAATACACCCGTTTCGCGCCAAAATCGCCCAACCGAGTACACTGCGCATGCGCGCCGGCGACTCGTCGCATCTCCGTGACATCGCCTCCCCTCTGGCACTAGTCCTGGAGTCAGAGACCACGTCACTGGGATGCGTCCGTTTCCACCCTGGAACGCATGCCAGCTGTGCTCCTATTGGGCGAAGGCGGAAGAGGGATGAAAGCTACATTTTTTTACATTTTTTTACACTCAACAACTTTATTAATGTTAAAAAAAGAGACAAACATATTTTGCCCATAGCTAAACTTTGCAAACAGACACAGTGCTAGTTTAGTTTAGGGTTACATTAAAAACAAACACTAATCACATTGAATAACCTTTGATAAATAAAGAGAAAGAAGATGTTTTAAGCAGTCACAAAGCTACATTTAGACTTCAATCATTTTAGAAGACTATATTCTAATCTAAGTAGATAAGTGTATACAATAATGCTATAATATGATTATTTGTATCAAGCAATAACTTATCCATACACTTGAATTATGTAGTCAAAGTATAGACTGAATCTATGTGATTGACTGTATCATTTGGTTTTATATGGGGAAATAGAAACAATTAATCATTAAAAGAATTGATTATTGAGAATTTATATAATTGTGCATGTATTGATTTTCTCTTATTCATAACCCATATATTGATGGGACAGAAGGACATAGAACAATTTCATTGTCAAAAAGTATACTTATATCTTAAACAATTAATAAATGAATAGTGGCATCATAAAGAACCCTCCTCCATTATAGAAAGTGGGAAAGGTCCCAATCGATATTCATACCGTGAGGCACCCTTGTTCTTAATGTGAAGATCCAGAATGCCTCACGTTGATCAAGCTTTTTAACTCTATCACCCCCTCTGGGTGACAGCTGAATGGACTAAATACCTTGAAATTTAAAGTTTTTTAGTCCACCTTTACTGCAGTTGGTGAAGTGTTTAGGGACAGGGTGGTCCAGATTCCCTTTGGAAATCAATCGGATATGCTCCATAATTCGCACTTTAAGGTTCCTAATGGTTCTTCCAACGTATTGGCTGCCGCACCCGCAAGTGATGAGGTAGACAATATATGTGGATTTGCAGTTGATAAATGATCTAGTGGCATGAGATTTTCCAGTTTGACTGGATACACATTTGTTTGATTTATTGATATAGCCACAGATTTTGCAATTCCCACAGGGGAAAGAACCATTAGGAGCTGTATTGCAATGTGCATTTTGTGAGGAGAAGAGACTCGGGGTCAGAGAATTCGCAACTGTCTTGGCCTTCCTATAAACAATATTAGGACCTCCAGTAATATATTGTTTTAATGTGGGGTCCAGGGAGAGTACCGACCAATGTTTTTTAAGAATATATCTGACTTGTTCAGCTTGAGAGCTAAATGAGGTAATAAACAGGGGTGTATCATTAAATCTTAAGCCTCTCTTAGAGCGGTGGAATAGTTCTGATCTATTGGTAGACGAGACCTCCTCAATTGCCCTATTTAAATCATCTGGTTTGTAGCCCCGTTGTACAAAACGATCAAACATTTCTTTACACGTTCATTATAGTCTTCCTCATTGGAACAATTACGCCGTAGGCGAATAAATTGGCCCTTTGGGATACCTTTAAGGAGGGGCCCTGGATGACAGCTGTTGGCACGTAGGAAAGTATTCCGTGAATTAGATTTGCGATAAATGTCGGATTGAATAGATATATTCATGTCAATGTATAAGTATAAATCTAAATAGTGAATGTGATGGTGATTATATGTGTACGTGAAATTAAGATTATAAATATTAATATTTAAGGTGATAATAAAAGATAAAAGTGAAGTGACATCACCCTCCCAAATGAAAATGAGATCGTCAATAAAACGTTTGTAAAAGAAAATGTGCTCCCTAAATTTGTTCCCATCTCCAAACACGTGGACAGACTCCCACCACCCCATGAAGAGGTTGGCGTAACTGGGAGCGAAGCTCGTTCCCATGGCTGTACCACGTGTTTGGAGATAGTGAACCCCATCAAACAAAAAATAATTGTGCGTTAATAAAAAGTGAATAGAATCTAATAAAAATGTTGTCTGTGCTGGTGACATATCTGTGCGTGAAAGAAAGTGACCAACAGCTGATAATCCATGCTCATGTGTAATCATTGTGTACAAGGACGTCACGTCCAGAGTGACCCAGATCATATTAGGTTTCCATACAATTTGATCAATATATGTCAGGAGGTCTCCACTATCAAGTATGAAAGAGGGCAGAGACTTCACAATCGGTTGTAAGAACCGGTCGACATACTGTAGCGTGAGACACCATCTCCCAAAGATCCAATACTGGATATTATAGGCCTCCCCGGAGGGTGGATCAAAGTTTTGTGAATCTTCGGGAGATGGTGAAACACTGCAACAGTCGGGGTAGCATTAAATAAGAACTCTCTCTCGTTCTCATCAAGAACAAATAACATAGTTCCTTCATCAATGAGTGATTTTAGTTCCCCCTGAAATCTCTTGGTGGGGTCTGTTGTTAGTGCAGCATAGGAGCAAGTATCACAGAGCTGTCTCAAAGCCTCCCTGTGATAGTCATCCCTATGCTGCACCACCACTGCTCCCCCCTTGTCCGCATTCTTAATAATCAGGTTTTTGTTCTTCTTTAGTTCATCTAGTGCAATACTTTCACCTCTAGTGAGATTATCTTTATAATGCGTATAACGCGGGGTATCAAAAGTGAAGCCCTTTTCTAGAAGCATAAGGTCCCTCTCCACTAGACTTTCAAAAGTAGATAGGTATTTCCCTTTCATAAAAGTGGGAAAAAACAGGGACCTTTTCTTGAGACCAGATGGTCTGCTCCCCAAGAAGTTATCTGGGTTGGACTCATCCACCGGATCACCCCCCAGTTCTTCCAAGTCTTGGATGGTACAGTGTTCCTTAAAGGATAAACAGGGGTTAACAGCATCTTCAACATTCAAAGTATGTGAAACAATGGTATTAGAACTTCTAGCGTCATAGAACTTTTTTAAGGTGCATTTTCGAATAAACTTATGTAAGTCAATTACAGTGTCAAAAATATTGAATTTACACTCTGGTCCGAACTTTAACCCTTTAGTTAAAAGAGAAAGTTCATCTGAGGAAAATTCAACATTTGATAAATTGATGACACCATTCAAAAGTTCTTTTTCCGTTTGTGTGGTGCTCCTTTTCCCTGATTTCCTCTTCCCCCTTCTCGTCGCTTTTCATTTTTAGACGAATAGCTCGTTGAGGGACCCTCATCATAGGCCTCTGATGACCCAGTAGGTTGTTCATAACGAGACCTTGCTCCCTGCTGGCGTTGCTCTTTAGGTCTCTCTTGATAGGGAAAATTACTTCCTTGTTGTGAAAAAAATGAAACAGAATGACTGGCATTATCTGAGTATGACAACTCAGACTCAACATTTTGAGCTTCATTAGGTGAAGAAGTTTTCTTCAAAATTGATTTTTGTGACCAGGAATTGCTTCTGGATCTACCAGGTGTAGAGAAACCGGACTGTTGGTCCCTACTCCCTCTTCTTGGCTGTACTATTCTTTCCCATGAGTAAACTTGTTTTTTCTCATAGTCCATTTTATCACGTGAGAACTTTACCTCTTTCTTTCCCATTATCTCCTTCTCTGCCTCTTTAATAAACAGGGCCAGTTTTTTATCACTTTCCTTGAAGCCTTCCATTTTAGAAAATTTGGACAATTTTGTTTGCAAGGTTTTTATCTCAATTCGTACCCCTGATTTTTCCTTATTTTTGAGTGTTAGAATAAGGTCAATAAGTTTGAATGAACATTCGTTCAGAACGGTTTTCCAGTCAGTTTCAAACTCTTGACTAGGAAAGTCAAACGTAGGGGACTTCTTAATCCTGAGTCCCCTAGGGATACGTTTGACTCTTGCATAGTTTTCAAGGGAGATAATGTCCCACCATAGTCTTGTATCAACAATCAATAGTTTTTCCAGCCTCAAGAAGTAATCATGCAAATCCGAGAGGTCCTCACATTCCACCTCTGCATTATCATCAAACACTCTCTGTGCTTTCTTTGTTCTTGCACCATAATCAAGGTAATTGAACACAAAGTCTGTATTATTAGAGTCCTGTAAAGTGTCCTCTGTACCATCCTCCGTCTCCATTGTGAACAATAGATTGTACTGGTATTAGAATATATAAAAAAATACTCAGTAGGTATTAACAATATAAACCAGTGCAAAAATTCAATAAAAAATATATGAGTATCCAACCCAGCAGTTTGATAGGAGTGGCCCTTATTGGTAAAATATCAAGTCACACTGTAGAGCAGTCATCCAAGGGGATCCAATATGTATAAACGTAGAGATTGACGCTCATACAAGTGTATGGACTCACAAGCTGTATTACAGCATATAGGTAGATAGGAACTTCTATAAATAATTCCAGCATGTATATAATACTAGGTCAAGGGGGGACATGAATATGGGACCTAGCGGTCAGTCAGCGCGACTACCGCAGATATGGTTTACCCTGCTTACCCCCCTTAACATATACACTTCCCTAAATAGGGACCAAGGTAACATAGAATGAGGGCTACTGCCCATTACCTTTCCATTGAGTGTATAGGGATACGAAATCCATCCAGGCGAAGTTCCACTGCGTGCAGTCCTGATCAGAGAAACCAGAGTGTAGTGAAGCAAGGAGCACAGCTGAAGTAGAAGTCTGCAGGGAGAATCCTGTAGAAAAAATGAATAAAGGGCACAACTCCGTGCTAAAACTGAGGGTGATTTATTGGATAAATGCACAGGGACAGAAACACAGCCCACACACCGACATGTTTCGTCCCACGGGACTTTATCAAGGTGTACCACATCACTATACCTCCTTACCTTTAATACACCCGTTTTGCGCCAAAATCGCCCAACCGAGTACACTGCGCATGCGCGCCGGCGACGCATCGCATCTCCGTGACATCGCCTCCCCTCTGGCACTAGTCCTGGAGTCAGAGACCACGTCACTGGGATGCGTCCGTTTCCACCCTGGAACGCATGCCAGCTGTGCTCCTATTGGGCGAAGGCGGAAGAGGGATGAAAGCTACATTTTTTTACATTTTTTTACACTCAACAACTTTATTAATGTTAAAAAAAGAGACAAAATTTTTTTGTCCATAGCTAAACTTTGGAAACAGACACAGTGCTAGTTTAGTTTAGGGTTACATTAAAAACAAACACTAATCACATTGAATAACCTTTGATAAATAAAGAGAAAGAAGATGTTTTAAGCAGTCACAAAGCTACATTTAGACTTTTACCTTTATCTTTTAACTTTTTTAAATTTAGATATTTTACCAATAAGGGCCACTCCTACCAAACTGCTGGGTTGGATACTCATATATTTTTTATTGAGTTTTTGCACTGGTTTATATTGTTAACACCTACTGAGTATTTTTTTATATATTCTAATACCAGTACAATCTATTGTTCACAATTGAGACGGAGGATGGTACAGAGGACACTTTACAGGACTCTAATAATACAGACTTTGTGTTCAATTACCTTGATTATGGTGCAAGAACAAAGAAAGCACAGAGTGTTTGATGATAATGCAGAGGTGGAATGTGAGGACCTCTCGGATTTGCATGATTACTTCTTGAGGCTGGAAAAACTATTGATTGTTGATACAAGACTATGGTGGGACATTATCTCCCTTGAAAACAATATGGAAAATAGCTGAAGCGCTCAAATGCAGGTATATCTCAAAATGATAATAAGCCAGACCACTGTACCAGGGTACTAACAATTGATATAGTACCTATTGTGTCATATAATGGGTACTATCCTCCTGAAGACAGGTGGTGTGTGGTGCAACCCACTCACCATCAGTCTCATTGGCAGGTTCCCCTGAAAAATATGCAAATACTCACATCCTGGTAGGGCAGGCAGGCAGGCTGTGCAGCTACTCAATGCAATACAGGGAAAAGGGAGACCAAAAAGCGCACCAGCACAAACGGAGCAGGAAGAACCCAAGACAAAAAAAATAATTAAAAGGGCACTTTAATGTGGCAAAAGACCCATCCAATGCATTTCGAACGTCGCAGCGTTCTTTTTCAAGGATAAAACACAATGTGATAACATCCATTATATACCCTCTTACCTGTGGGCAATTTCGCGCCAAAAATCAGAACCTGATGACGTCATAACAGAGCGACTCAGTGCTGATCTAAGGGCAAAAGGAAGTACCAAAGGCAGTGTGGCCATCTTGGATGTGGGCAAACATAGGAACACAATAACAAAGCTTTATTGACCATTCCAGCAGAACAAAATACATTGCTGCTAACTGGACAAGCATATTTAAACGAAATAAAGCTATATTAAACTAAACTAATGCTTAATAAAGGGTAATATTATATCAAGAAAAAACATGAACACGGTGGATTAAAAAACTAGCTGTGTTGCAACTAAGTTATATACAAAAAAAAGTTAAAAATAAAAACCTCTAGACATGATTAAAAAAATGTGCAAGAAAAGTAAATTTAAAGACATATTACACATACATACTGCATAACACAGATTGTGTACCTAAATCATAGGAACCAGGGAAACACAACCATTATAAAATATGAAGTATTATCCACAAGATACATTAAAGAACAATTTAAGCTTACATATTAGCATAATATTTGCATGATAAGGCATAGGTTCATAGGTTATAATGATAAGAATATAATGTCCAATATAATGACAATTGTCTTATTTAATCTGTATTACCAACTAATTACACCATAATACGTCTATCACAAAAATGTTTACAAAAAATGTGTTAGTTGCCAGTCAATGTTCAAGCCCATAGGGAAGCGCGTTTGGAGAGTGAAGATCCAATACGCCTCCCTACGGTCCAGAAGGTTGATATGATCACCTCCTCTAGATTTAGAAATAACTGATTCAATCCTCAAAAAGGAAAAATGATTAATTCCTCCCTGACCACATTCAGTGAAATGTTATGAGACTGGATGATTAGTGTCACTACTGGATAAAGGCCTAAAATTTTCACCTTCAATGAACTTTAATTTGTTCGAAACCACTATTGATGTGTATAAGTTTGTTCGGAAATTATCCTTGAAAAAGTTTTTTGACAATTTTATTCCAAATGTTACTAGGTCGACCGGAGATGAGGATTTAGATGGGGGGCCATCACACGCTACCGAGAGTGATGTCCCCTCATCCGACTCTGTTCCTCCGGTATCTATTGCTTTACATACATTTAATGATTTTTGTACCCTGCAAGATATGAATGATCTTTTATCTGAACAGACGGTTGATGATGTTAATATTCCTACATTTTCTGAATGGAATTCAGGCCTAAAAGGAGTTCTGTGTTCTACCCCACTCATGTCAAGGGTCAATTTCTGACTATGTTTGAAAATCTGGTTATAAGAGACCTTCGTCTTCTAGCTCAGGGATTTTCCCTATCCTATATAGATCATGACAATTTGAATCAAAGTGAACGTTTAGCTTTAAAATGTTTGAAAAATAATTCTGCATTGGTCATTAAGAGTGCGGACAAGGGGGGTGCGGTGGTGGTGCAGGGCAGAGACGGTTACATCAGGGAGGCATTACGCCAACTGGATGATGGCCGGTCCTATCGTGTACTATCCGCCGACCCCACACCGCAATTCTTGGAGTTCCTTGTAGAACTGGTTGACTCAGGTGTTATTATGGAAGTTCTGTCGAAGGACGAGGTTAAATTCATTATTCCATCTCATCCCATTATTCCTATCTTCCACCATCTCCCAAAGATCCACAAGACATTGGTCGACCCTCCAGGTCGTCCTATTGTCTCTAGTATTGGATCTTTGGGAGATGGTCTGTCAAGATATGTTAATGGTTTTCTACAGCCATTTGTTAGGAAATTGCCCTCATTAATACGGGACTCTGGTGATCTTCTTGATCAGATCAAAAATGTTAAATGGGGTAATGATTACCTGTGGGTAACACTTGATGTTACCTCTCTGTATTCTGTTATACAACATGACCATGGTTTGGCAGCGGTCCGCCAATTTATTGAAATACCAGAAATATCAATTTTTCAATCGGCTTTTATTTTGGACGCTATACACTTTTTACTCACGCACAACTTTTTCACATTTAATGGTAAGTTTTATTTGCAACTTATTGGCACTGCTATGGGTACAAGTTTTGCTCCTTCTTTTGCGAACGTATTTATGGGATGGTGGGAAGCACTTTTTATTTATTCGAGCACTAATTTATTTCGTCACAATATTGTTTTTTATAAAAGATTTGTGGACGACCTAATTATTATTTGGAGGGGGGATGTCACTACTCTTCACACTTTTGTATCTTATCTTAATAATAATCTTTATAATCTAAGATTTACATTAAATTTTCATTTCCATCACATTGAATTTCTGGATCTACAATTATTTGTAGACATAGACAAAAAAATCCAAACGGATGTTTATAGGAAGCAAAATGCCAGGAACACCTTTCTTAGGGCGGACAGCTGCCACCCATCCCATGTCATAAAGGCCATACCAAGGGGACAGTTCCTCAGACTGAGAAGGAATTGTTCCACTATGAGTGGTTTCCTTTCTCAGTCTGAGGAACTTACAAGGAGATTTTTGGAAAGGGGATACCCCAAATCACATTTAGCAATTGCATTTGAAAATGCATTACATACAGAGAGAGCATCATTGTTGCCCACACATCCAATTGGAGATTCTCGCCTTGCTAACAATGTTAAGACAATTGGTATTAAACAGGACTCACATGGACTGACAGAATTAAAAAACAAATGTCCTCTTTTTATTTCACAATTTAGTAAACAAAGTGGAAAAGTAAACTCTATAATTTCAAAACATTGGAATGTCTTATCCATGGACCCTGTCCTTAAAAAATATGTGGATTCTGGTCCTACTTTTGTATATCGTAGAGCGAGAACAATTGGATCTCATGTTTCACCAAGTGAACTCAAATCTTCTGGTCTCAAAAAACCTTTTATCACTAGGGGTTCCTTCAAATGTGGCTCTTGTAGTGCATGTAAACACATGAAGCCTGTCAAAAGTTTTTTCCAGTTTGCCTTGCCACCGCCACATGGTGTGAATATATTACCAAATAAGGAATTTAAGATTAACAGTTTTATAAATTGTAAAAGTCAATTTGTGATTTATCTAATAACATGTGGTTGTGGCAAGAGGTATGTGGGGAGGACGACTAGAGCCCTTAAGGTCAGGATGTTAGAGCATTTAAGGCTCATAAAATTGAGAGACACTAATCATCCAGTCTCAAAACATTTCACTGAATGTGGTCAGGGAGGAATTAATCATTTTTCCTTTTTGGGGATTGAATCAGTTATTTCTAAATCTAGAGGAGGTGATCATATCAACCTTCTGGACCGTAGGGAGGCGTATTGGAAATATGCTTGTCCAGTTAGCAGCAATGTATTTTGTTCTGCTGGAATGGTCAATAAAGCTTTGTTATTGTGTTCCTATGTTTGCCCACATCCAAGATGGCCACACTGCCTTTGGTACTTCCTTTTGCCCTTAGATCAGCACTGAGTCGCTCTGTTATGACGTCATCAGGTTCTGATTTTTGGCGCGAAATTGCCCACAGGTAAGAGGGTATATAATGGATGTTATCACATTGTGTTTTATCCTTGAAAAAGAACGCTGCGACGTTCGAAATGCATTGGATGGGTCTTTTGCCACATTAAAGTGCCCTTTTAATTATTTTTTTTGTCTTGGGTTCTTCCTGCTCCGTTTGTGCTGGTGCGCTTTTTGGTCTCCCTTTTCCCTGTATTGCATTGAGTAGCTGCACAGCCTGCCTGCCTGCCCTACCAGGATGTGAGTATTTGCATATTTTTCAGGGGAACCTGCCAATGAGACTGATGGTGAGTGGGTTGCACCACACACCACCTGTCTTCAGGAGGATAGTACCCATTATATGACACAATAGGTACTATATCAATTGTTAGTACCCTGGTACAGTGGTCTGGCATATTATCATTTTTAGATATACCTGCATTTGAGCGCTTCAGCTATTTTCCATATAGTTTTCAAGGGAGATAATGTCCCACCATAGTCTTGTATCAACAATCAATAGTTTTTCCAGCCTCAAGAAGTAATCATGCAAATCCGAGAGGTCCTCACATTCCACCTCTGCATTATCATCAAACACTCTCGGTGCTTTCTTTGTTCTTGCACCATAATCAAGGTAATTGAACACAAAGTCTGTATTATTAGAGTCCTGTAAAGTGTCCTCTGTACCATCCTCCGTCTCCATTGTGAACAATAGATTGTACTGGTATTAGAATATATAAAAAAATACTCAGTAGGTGTTAACAATATAAACCAGTGCAAAAACTCAATAAAAAATATATGAGTATCCAACCCAGCAGTTTGATAGGAGTGGCCCTTATTGGTAAAATATCTAAATTTAAAAAAGTTAAAAGGTAAAGGTAAAAGTCTAAATGTAGCTTTGTGACTGCTTAAAACATCTTCTTTCTCTTTATTTATCAAAGGTTATTCAATGTGATTAGTGTTTGTTTTTAATGTAACCCTAAACTAAACTAGCACTGTGTCTGTTTCCAAAGTTTAGCTATGGACAAAAAAATTTTGTCTCTTTTTTTAACATTAATAAAGTTGTTGAGTGTAAAAAAATGTAAAAAAATGTAGCTTTCATCCCTCTTCCGCCTTCGCCCAATAGGAGCACAGCTGGCATGCGTTCCAGGGTGGAAACGGGCGCATCCCAGTGACGTGGTCTCTGACTCCAGGACTAGTGCCAGAGGGGAGGCGATGTCACGGAGATGCGACGCGTCGCCGGCGCGCATGCGCAGTGTACTCGGTTGGGCGATTTTGGCGCGAAACGGGTGTATTAAAGGTAAGGAGGTATAGTGATGTGGTACACCTTGATAAAGTCCCGTGGGACGAAACATGTCGGTGTGTGGGCTGTGTTTCTGTCCCTGTGCATTTATCCAATAAATCACCCTCAGTTTTAGCACGGAGTTGTGCCCTTTATTCATTTTTTCTACAGGATTCTCCCTGCAGACTTCTACTTCAGCTGTGCTCCTTGCTTCCCTACACTCTGGTTTCTCTGATCAGGATTGCACGCAGTGGAACTTCGCCTGGATGGATTTCGTATCCCTATACACTCAATGGAAAGGTAATGGGCAGTAGCCCTCATTCTATGTTACCTTGGTCCCTATTTAGGGAAGTGTATATGTTAAGGGGGGTAAGCAGAGTAAACCATATCTGCGGTAGTCGCGCTGACTGACCACTAGGTCCCATGTTCATGTCCCCCCTTGACCTAGTATTATATACATGCTGGAATTATTTATAGAAGTTCCTATCTACCTATATGCTGTAATACAGCTTGTGAGTCCATACACTTGTATGAGCGTCAATCTCTACGTTTATACATATTGGATCCCCTTGGATGACTGTTCTACAGTGTGACTTGATATTTTACCAATAAGGGCCACTCCTATCAAACTGCTGGGTTGGATACTCATATATTTTTTATTGAGTTTTTGCACTGGTTTATATTGTTAACACCTACTGAGTATTTTTTTTATATATTCTAATACCAGTACAATCTATTGTTCACAATGGAGACGGAGGATGGTACAGAGGACACTTTACAGGACTCTAATAATACAGACTTTGTGTTCAATTACCTTGATTATGGTGCAAGAACAAAGAAAGCACAGAGAGTGTTTGATGATAATGCAGAGGTGGAATCTGAGGACCTCTCGGATTTGCATGATTACATTGCATGATTACTTCTTGAGGCTGGAAAAACTCAGGATTAAGAAGTCCCCTACGTTTGGCTTTCCTAGTCAAGAGTTTGAAACTGACTGGAAAACCATTCTGAACGAATGTTCATTCAAACTTATTGACCTTATTCTAACACTCAAAAATAAGGAAAAATCAGGGGTACGAATTGAGATAAAAACCTTGCAAACAAAATTGTCCAAATTTTCTAAAATGGAAGGCTTCAAGGAAAGTGATAAAAAACTGGCCCTGTTTATTAAAGAGGCAGAGAAGGAGATAATGGGAAAGAAAGAGGTAAAGTTCTCACGTGATAAAATGGACTATGAGAAAAAACAAGTTTACTCATGGGAAAGAATAGTACAGCCAAGAAGAGGGAGTAGGGACCAACAGTCCGGTTTCTCTACACCTGGTAGATCCAGAAGCAATTCCTGGTCACAAAAATCAATTTTGAAGAAAACTTCTTCACCTAATGAAGCTCAAAATGCTGAGTCTGAGTTGTCATACTCAGATAATGCCAGTCATTCTGTTTCATTTTTTTCACAACAAGGAAGTAATTTTCCCTATCAAGAGAGACCTAAAGAGCAACGCCAGCAGGGAGCAAGGTCTCGTTATGAACAACCTACTGGGTCATCAGAGGCCTATGATGAGGGTCCCTCAACGAGCTATTCGTCAAAAAACGAAAAGCGACGAGAAGGGGGAAGAGGAAATCAGGGAAAAGGAGCACCACACAAATGGAAAAAGAACTTTTGAATGGTGTCATCAATTTATCAAATGTTGAACTTTCCTCAGATGAACTTTCTCTTTTAACTAAAGGGTTAAAGTTCGCACCAGAGTGTAAATTCAATATTTTTGACACTGTAATTGACTTACATAAGTTTATTTGAAAATGCACCTTAAAAAAGTTCTATGACGCTAGAAGTTCTAATACCATTGTTTCACATACTTTGAATGTTGAAGATGCTGTTAACCCCTGTTTATCCTTTAAGGAACACTGTACCATCCAAGACTTGGAAGAACTGGGGGGTGATCCGGTGGATGAGTCCAACCCAGATAACTTCTTGGGGAGAAGACCATCTGGTCTCAAGAAAAGGTCCCTGTTTTTTCCCACTTTTATGAAAGGGAAATACCTATCTACTTTTGAAAGTCTAGTGGAGAGGGACCTTATGCTTCTAGAAAAGGGCTTCACTTTTGATACCCCGCGTTATACGCATTATAAAGATAATCTCACTAGAGGTGAAAGTATTGCACTAGATGAACTAAAGAAGAACAAAAACCTGATTATTAAGAATGCGGACAAGGGGGGAGCAGTGGTGGGCTTTGAGACAGCAGGGAGGCTTTGAGACAGCTCTGTGATACTTGCTCCTATGCTGCACTAACAACAGACCCCACCAAGAGATTTCAGGGGGAACTAAAATCACTCATTGATGAAGGAACTATGTTATTTGTTCTTGATGAGAACGAGAGAGAGTTCTTATTTAATGCTACCCCGACTGTTGCAGTGTTTCACCATCTCCCGAAGATTCACAAAACTTTGATCCACCCTCCGGGGAGGCCTATAATATCCAGTATTGGATCTTTGGGAGATGGTGTCTCACGCTACAGTATGTCGACCGGTTCTTACAACCGATTGTGAAGTCTCTGCCCTCTTTCATACTTGATAGTGGAGACCTCCTGACATATATTGATCAAATTGTATGGAAACCTAATATGATCTGGGTCACTCTGGACGTGACGTCCTTGTACACAATGATTACACATGAGCATGGATTATCAGCTGTTGGTCACTTTCTTTCACGCACAGATATGTCACCAGCACAGACAACATTTTTATTAGATTCTATTCACTTTTTATTAACGCACAATTATTTTTTGTTTGATGGGGTTCACTATCTCCAAACACGTGGTACAGCCATGGGAACGAGCTTCGCTCCCAGTTACGCCAACCTCTTCATGGGGTGGTGGGAGTCTGTCCACGTGTTTGGAGATGGGAACAAATTTAGGGAGCACATTTTCTTTTACAAACGTTTTATTGACGATCTCATTTTCATTTGGGAGGGTGATGTCACTTCACTTTTATCTTTTATTAACACCTTAAATATTAATATTTATAATCTTAATTTCACGTACACATATAATCACCATCACATTCACTATTTAGATTTATACTTATACATTGACATGAATTTATCTATTCAATCCGACATTTATCGCAAATCTAATTCACGGAATACTTTCCTACGTGCCAACAGCTGTCATCCAGGGCCCCTCCTTAAAGGTGTCCCAAAGCGCCAATTTATTCGCCTACGGCGTAATTGTTCCAATGAGGAAGACTACTGCACCGACACACTTTATTCGAGCAAATACCCAGTATGTACCTGGCAGATACCTGGAATGCGCCGCTCCTCACCTCTGACAAGCCCCGTTGCGTTTGCCTTCCCAGCCTGGGTTCATGCCTGGCTGACAGGCGGCTGATCTGTTAAATGATAATGATTAGGATTTAATAGGCTGCAATGCTTCGCGTGTCTACCAGATGGCATAAATTCATGAATTGTAATGCAGTATATATATACTGTGCAGTATTGCAGCCAGCGGGAATAAAATGCTTCAATCCCTGCGTGGAAAATACCTCAATGCACTCGGGCAGAAAACAGTCACAAACCTCAATACACCCGGGTATACCCGAATTCGTGGGACTAGCCGAGCTCGAATAAAGTGTGTCGCCAGTGTATAATGAACGTGTAAAAGAAATGTTTGATCGTTTTGTACAACGGGGCTACAAACCAGATGATTTAAATAGGGCAATTGAGGAGGTCTCGTCTACCAATAGATCAGAACTATTCCACCGCTCTAAGAGAGGCTTAAGATTTAATGATACACCCCTGTTTATTACCTCATTTAGCTCTCAAGCTGAACAAGTCAGATATATTCTTAAAAAACATTGGTCGGTACTCTCCCTGGACCCCACATTAAAACAATATATTACTGGAGGTCCTAATATTGTTTATAGGAAGGCCAAGACGGTTGCGAATTCTATGACCCCGAGTCTCTTCTCCTCACAAAATGCACATTGCAATACAGCTCCTAATGGTTCTTTCCCCTGTGGGAATTGCAAAATCTGTGGCTATATCAATAAATCAAACAAATGTGTATCCAGTCAAACTGGAAAATCTCATGCACTAGATCATTTATCAACTGCAAATCCACATATATTGTCTACCTCATCACTTGCGGGTGCGGCAGCCAATATGTTGGAAGAACCATTAGGAACCTTAAAGTGCGAATTATGGAGCATATCCGATTGATTTCCAAAGGGAATCTGGACCACCCTGTCCCTAAACACTTCACCAACTGCAGTAAAGGTGGACTAAAAAACTTTAAATTTCAAGGTATTGAGTCCATTCAGCTGTCACCCAGAGGGGGTGATAGAGTTAAAAAGCTTGATCAACGTGAGGCATTCTGGATCTTCACATTAAGAACCAGGGTGCCTCACGGTATGAATATCGATTGGGACCTTTCCCACTTTCTATAATGGAGGAGGGTTCTTTTTGATGCCACTATTCATTTATTAATTGTTTAAGATATAAGTATACTTTTTGACAATGAAATTGTTCTATGTCCTTCTGTCCCATCAATATATGGGTTATGAATAAGAGAAAATCAATACATTCACAATTATATAAATTCTCAATAATCAATTCTTTTAATGATTAATTGTTTCTATTTCCCCATATAAAACCAAATGATACAGTCAATCACATAGATTCAGTCTATACTTTGACTACATAATTCAAGTGTATGGATACGTTATTGCTTGATACAAATAATCATATTATAGCATTATTGTATACACTTATCTACTTAGATTAGAATATAGTCTTCTAAAATGATTGAAGTCTAAATGTAGCTTTGTGACTGCTTAAAACATCTTCTTTCTCTTTATTTATCAAAGGTTATTCAATGTGATTAGTGTTTGTTTTTAATGTAACCCTAAACTAAACTAGCACTGTGTCTGTTTGCAAAGTTTAGCTATGGGCAAAATATGTTTGTCTCTTTTTTTAACATTAATAAAGTTGTTGAGTGTAAAAAAATGTAAAAAAATGTAGCTTTCATCCCTCTTCCGCCTTCGCCCAGTAGGAGCACAGCTGGCATGCGTTCCAGGGTGGAAACGGACGCATCCCAGTGACGTGGTCTCTGACTCCAGGACTAGTGCCAGAGGGGAGGCGATGTCACGGAGATGCGACGCGTCGCCGGCGCGCATGCGCAGTGTACTCGGTTGGGCGATTTTGGCGCGAAACGGGTGTATTAAAGGTAAGGAGGTATAGTGATGTGGTACACCTTGATAAAGTCCCGTGGGACGAAACATGTCGGTGTGTGGGCTGTGTTTCTGTCCCTGTGCATTTATCCAATAAATCACCCTCAGTTTTAGCACGGAGTTGTGCCCTTTATTCATTTTTTCTACAGGATTCTCCCTGCAGACTTCTACTTCAGCTGTGCTCCTTGCTTCCCTACACTCTGGTTTCTCTGATCAGGATTGCACGCAGTGGAACTTCGCCTGGATGGATTTCGTATCCCTATACACTCAATGGAAAGGTAATGGGCAGTAGCCCTCATTCTATGTTACCTTGGTCCCTATTTAGGGAAGTGTATATGTTAAGGAGGGTAAGCAGAGTAAACCATATCTGCGGTAGTCGCGCTGACTGACCACTAGGTCCAATGTTCATGTCCCCCCTTGACCTAGTATTATATACATGCTGGAATTATTTATAGAAGTTCCTATCTACCTATATGCTGTAATACAGCTTGTGAGTCCATACACTTGTATGAGCGTCAATCTCTACGTTTATACATATTGGATCCCCTTGGATGACTGTTCTACAGTGTGACTTGATATTTTACCAATAAGGGCCACTCCTATCAAACTGCTGGGTTGGATACTCATATATTTTTTATTGAGTTTTTGCACTGGTTTATATTGTTAACACCTACTGAGTATTTTTTTTATATATTCTAATACCAGTACAATCTATTGTTCACAATGGAGACGGAGGATGGTACAGAGGACACTTTACAGGACTCTAATAATACAGACTTTGTGTTCAATTACCTTGATTATGGTGCAAGAACAAAGAAAGCACAGAGAGTGTTTGATGATAATGCAGAGGTGGAATGTGAGGACCTCTCGGATTTGCATGATTACATTGCATGATTACTTCTTGAGGCTGGAAAAACTCAGGATTAAGAAGTCCCCTACGTTTGGCTTTCCTAGTCAAGAGTTTGAAACTGACTGGAAAACCATTCTGAACGAATGTTCATTCAAACTTATTGACCTTATTCTAACACTCAAAAATAAGGAAAAATCAGGGGTACGAATTGAGATAAAAACCTTGCAAACAAAATTGTCCAAATTTTCTAAAATGGAAGGCTTCAAGGAAAGTGATAAAAAACTGGCCCTGTTTATTAAAGAGGCAGAGAAGGAGATAATGGGAAAGAAAGAGGTAAAGTTCTCACGTGATAAAATGGACTATGAGAAAAAACAAGTTTACTCATGGGAAAGAATAGTACAGCCAAGAAGAGGGAGTAGGGACCAACAGTCCGGTTTCTCAACACCTGGTAGATCCAGAAGCAATTCCTGGTCACAAAAATCAATTTTGAAGAAAACTTCTTCACCTAATGAAGCTCAAAATGCTGAGTCTGAGTTGTCATACTCAGATAATGCCAGTCATTCTGTTTCATTTTTTTCACAACAAGGAAGTAATTTTCCCTATCAAGAGAGACCTAAAGAGCAACGCCAGCAGGGAGCAAGGTCTCGTTATGAACAACCTACTGGGTCATCAGAGGCCTATGATGAGGGTCCCTCAACGAGCTATTCGTCAAAAAACGAAAAGCGACGAGAAGGGGGAAGAGGAAATCAGGGAAAAGGAGCACCACACAAACGGAAAAAGAACTTTTGAATGGTGTCATCAATTTATCAAATGTTGAACTTTCCTCAGATGAACTTTCTCTTTTAACTAAAGGGTTAAAGTTCGCACCAGAGTGTAAATTCAATATTTTTGACACTGTAATTGACTTACATAAGTTTATTCGAAAATGCACCTTAAAAAAGTTCTATGACGCTAGAAGTTCTAATACCATTGTTTCACATACTTTGAATGTTGAAGATGCTGTTAACCCCTGTTTATCCTTTAAGGAACACTGTACCATCCAAGACTTGGAAGAACTGGGGGGTGATCCGGTGGATGAGTCCAACCCAGATAACTTCTTGGGGAGAAGACCATCTGGTCTCAAGAAAAGGTCCCTGTTTTTTCCCACTTTTATGAAAGGGAAATACCTATCTACTTTTGAAAGTCTAGTGGAGTGGGACCTTATGCTTCTAGAAAAGGGCTTCACTTTTGATACCCCGCGTTATACGCATTATAAAGATAATCTCACTAGAGGTGAAAGTATTGCACTAGATGAACTAAAGAAGAACAAAAACCTGATTATTAAGAATGCGGACAAGGGGGGAGCAGTGGTGGTGCAGCATAGGGATGACTATCACAGGGAGGCTTTGAGACAGCTCTGTGATACTTGCTCCTATGCTGCACTAACAACAGACCCCACCAAGAGATTTCAGGGGGAACTAAAATCACTCATTGATGAAGGAACTATGTTATTTGTTCTTGATGAGAACGAGAGAGAGTTCTTATTTAATGCTACCCCGACTGTTGCAGTGTTTCACCATCTCCCGAAGATTCACAAAACTTTGATCCACCCTCCGGGGAGGCCTATAATATCCAGTATTGGATCTTTGGGAGATGGTGTCTCACGCTACAGTATGTCGACCGGTTCTTACAACCGATTGTGAAGTCTCTGCCCTCTTTCATACTTGATAGTGGAGACCTCCTGACATATATTGATCAAATTGTATGGAAACCTAATATGATCTGGGTCACTCTGGACGTGACGTCCTTGTACACAATGATTACACATGAGCATGGATTATCAGCTGTTGGTCACTTTCTTTCACGCACAGATATGTCACCAGCACAGACAACATTTTTATTAGATTCTATTCACTTTTTATTAACGCACAATTATTTTTTGTTTGATGGGGTTCACTATCTCCAAACACGTGGTACAGCCATGGGAACGAGCTTCGCTCCCAGTTACGCCAACCTCTTCATGGGGTGGTGGGAGTCTGTCCACGTGTTTGGAGATGGGAACAAATATAGGGAGCACATTTTCTTTTACAAACGTTTTATTGACGATCTCATTTTCATTTGGGAGGGTGATGTCACTTCACTTTTATCTTTTATTAACACCTTAAATATTAATATTTATAATCTTAATTTCACGTACACATATAATCACCATCACATTCACTATTTAGATTTATACTTATACATTGACATGAATTTATCTATTCAATCCGACATTTATCGCAAATCTAATTCACGGAATACTTTCCTACGTGCCAACAGCTGTCATCCAGGGCCCCTCCTTAAAGGTGTCCCAAAGCGCCAATTTATTCGCCTACGGCGTAATTGTTCCAATGAGGAAGACTATAATGAACGTGTAAAAGAAATGTTTGATCGTTTTGTACAACGGGGCTACAAACCAGATGATTTAAATAGGGCAATTGAGGAGGTCTCGTCTACCAATAGATCAGAACTATTCCACCGCTCTAAGAGAGGCTTAAGATTTAATGATACACCCCTGTTTATTACCTCATTTAGCTCTCAAGCTGAACAAGTCAGATATATTCTTAAAAAACATTGGTCGGTACTCTCCCTGGACCCCACATTAAAACAATATATTACTGGAGGTCCTAATATTGTTTATAGGAAGGCCAAGACGGTTGCGAATTCTCTGACCCCGTGTCTCTTCTCCTCATAAAATGCACATTGCAATACAGCTCCTAATGGTTCTTTCCCTTGTGGGAATTGCAAAATCTGTGGCTATATCAATAAATCAAACAAATGTGTATCCAGTCAAACTGGAAAATCTCATGCACTAGATCATTTATCAACTGCAAATCCACATATATTGTCTACCTCATCACTTGCGGGTGCGGCAGCCAATATGTTGGAAGAACCATTAGGAACCTTAAAGTGCGAATTATGGAGCATATCCGATTGATTTCCAAAGGGAATCTGGACCACCCTGTCCCTAAACACTTCACCAACTGCAGTAAAGGTGGACTAAAAAACTTTAAATTTCAAGGTATTGAGTCCATTCAGCTGTCACCCAGAGGGGGTGATAGAGTTAAAAAGCTTGATCAACGTGAGGCATTCTGGATCTTCACATTAAGAACCAGGGTGCCTCACGGTATGAATATCGATTGGGACCTTTCCCACTTTCTATAATGGAGGAGGGTTCTTTTTGATGCCACTATTCATTTATTAATTGTTTAAGATATAAGTATACTTTTTGACAATGAAATTGTTCTATGTCCTTCTGTCCCATCAATATATGGGTTATGAATAAGAGAAAATCAATACATTCACAATTATATAAATTCTCAATAATCAATTCTTTTAATGATTAATTGTTTCTATTTCCCCATATAAAACCAAATGATACAGTCAATCACATAGATTCAGTCTATACTTTGACTACATAATTCAAGTGTATGGATACGTTATTGCTTGATACAAATAATCATATTATAGCATTATTGTATACACTTATCTACTTAGATTAGAATATAGTCTTCTAAAATGATTGAAGTCTAAATGTAGCTTTGTGACTGCTTAAAACATCTTCTTTCTCTTTATTTATCAAAGGTTATTCAATGTGATTAGTGTTTGTTTTTAATGTAACCCTAAACTAAACTAGCACTGTGTCTGTTTGCAAAGTTTAGCTATGGGCAAAATATGTTTGTCTCTTTTTTTAACATTAATAAAGTTGTTGAGTGTAAAAAAATGTAAATAAATGTAGCTTTCATCCCTCTTCCGCCTTCGCCCAGTAGGAGCACAGCTGGCATGCGTTCCAGGGTGGAAACGGACGCATCCCAGTGACGTGGTCTCTGACTCCAGGACTAGTGCCAGAGGGGAGGCGATGTCACGGAGATGCGACGCGTCGCCGGCGCGCATGCGCAGTGTACTCGGTTGGGCGATTTTGGCGCGAAACGGGTGTATTAAAGGTAAGGAGGTATAGTGATGTGGTACACCTTGATAAAGTCCCGTGGGACGAAACATGTCGGTGTGTGGGCTGTGTCTCTGTCCCTGTGCATTTATCCAATAAATCACCCTCAGTTTTAGCACGGAGTTGTGCCCTTTATTCATTTTTTCTACAGGATTCTCCCTGCAGACTTCTACTTCAGCTGTGCTCCTTGCTTCCCTACACTCTGGTTTCTCTGATCAGGATTGCACGCAGTGGAACTTCGCCTGGATGGATTTCGTATCCCTATACACTCAATGGAAAGGTAATGGGCAGTAGCCCTCATTCTATGTTACCTTGGTCCCTATTTAGGGAAATGTATATGTTAAGGGGGGTAAGCAGGGTAAACCATATCTGCGGTAGTCGCGCTGACTGACCGCTAGGTCCCATGTTCATGTCCCCCCTTGACCTAGTATTATATACATGCTGGAATTATTTATAGAAGTTCCTATCTACCTATATGCTGTAATACAGCTTGTGAGTCCATACACTTGTATGAGCGTCAATCTCTACGTTTATACACCTGGCAGGATCCCCTGATGAAAACAGTTTAGCTGTTGAAACGCGTAGGGCCAGGTGTGCTGTGGATTCCTGCAGCGTTGATTTATGAGTTCTGCCTGACATTCTCCTGCTTGGCATCTCCGTGCACGGCGTGACGTCATCTGTTCGTTCCGCCGCAAACATTGCCCCCGGTGGGAACCTAAACTATCTGGAGGTGTGTTCCCGGGGAAAGAATACTGTGAGGAGCCTGATGACGTGAGTTCCTGCTGGCAGAGATACACGAGGGCTGTACTGGATGCGGTTGTGTCACGGAGCAGAGTAGCAGAGCAGCAGCGCTTACAGATCCTTTGGAGCATGAGTATTACTCTACAATGCTTTTTTATCTTTTATGTTTGTAAGTTCATTTTATGAGCCTTTTATTTGGAATTAAACCATTTTTTGCACAGTAATGCACTAGGATTGGGCGCTTTTTCTTCTATTATCTATATATATATATATATATATATATATATATATATATATATATATATATATATATACTGTATATACACAAACAAAAGAAACAAAGAGTAGATCTATCAATGTGATATGTGAGTTCTAATGGGAAAATGAAAAAGAAAGTGGGTAATCAGAGCATCCCCTCCATATCAACAAGAGAGATGATGGTATCCATGAATGGCTGGTGCACCATTCAGTGCTGCAAGGAAGTGTCCAAATGTGAGCTGTTACACTCCGTATGTAAAGCGCAGGAACAGGATCACAGTAACCCATCACCAGAGCGCCTTGCTCCGCTCTACTCGGCTTAGCCCGGAAGTATCCTCTGCTCAACCTCCTCGTGTAGAGCATAAACTGGCAAACCTCTAGACAGCTCTCAACCAGCGTGAAGACGTAAGTGCGCCACAACGTCCGACGCGTTTCGTCAGGTGAGTGACTACTTCAAGGGATCTTGCAAGATATATGTATTGTATTTATAGTGATAAATGAATTTGAAATGGGCAAATGCATTAGGGGTGTATTTATTTATAATTATTGATGTATTTATTTATTATTTTTAGGGCACATAATTGGTACTGCAGTCAAGCGGGGACCCCCGGGCACCCTTGGGGACAACCCGAGGGCCACCGTCGGCATATAGTATCATTCCTGTGCATCCAAAAAAGTAATATATGTACTGTATGTTAGGGGGGTATTGGGGTTGTTGGGGGCACAGGGTGTGTGTGTTGTGTATTGAAATGTTTATTGGGGGCAATTAATCTCGCGAAACATATGTTGGGCTGAGTAGGACGTCGCGGAGGTGACGTCACGCAGGAGCGGCGGTCCTTGTGGTCGATGCGGATCTCAACTACACGGCTTGTATCACACACCATTTTCAATCGGGTTCGCTGCAACCCTCTATATACTGCTGCGGCACATCTGAGTTTAACACATCGCCGGTTTTTCCCTGGCTTCCTGGAATGCGACGCACTTCACCTGGAGCATGCCGCATTCATTTTGCGTTCCCAGCCGCCGGTCATGTGCGGGTCATGTGCGGTTGACGCGCGGTTGATGCGTTTATTGAGAATGGTTCAGATTTAATAGGTTGCAATTCTTCGCGTGTCCGCCAGATGGCAGATATTCATGAATTGTAATGCGCATGCGCTTCAGTAAAGTGTCGACTTACAGGTGTTTCATTTAAAAAAGATACCACAGTGTGCTATTGTAACTTGGCCTTGAGACTGAAGGAAGAGGTTGCAAAAATGTATCAATTTAGGCTTTTCATATTAAAGAAAGACAAAGACCAGTTTTGGTTACAGTATTCTCCAGAGACCCACCTGCCCGCCATGAGTGTTCAAGTGCAGTCCGTTTTCCAAAAATCCGACAGAAGTTACGCGTATTTGATATGGGCCGCGATTAATGCAACAGATGATAATATGGCAACAGTTGTTCAAATTTATCAGTATTTTATCAAAAACTATGACTTTTACAAATTTTTGCCAGCTCCTCATACGTGGAAGCGTGCAATAAGGAAAAGGTTATGTAGCGATACCTGTTTTTATCGTATTAAGCCACAATTTTTTGGAGGGTATTGGTGTTTATCACCGGCTTTTTCCTGTATCTATGATCATGCAGACAGCAAAAGGCGAAGGGTCGTGTTAAAACCAACTAAGAAACGACAGTCGCTGCCAAGCAATGCACCAGCAACGGCTTCCAATGACTGTCCCGCCGTCAGTGACAACCCTGAGCCTGAGCCGGATTTCGCGTGCAGTTTCGATCAAGCTTGCATGTACCTAAGCAATTTCCAGCCTCATCAGCTGATTACAGGTGGACTAGTCCCGCTGCAAACTATCGACGTGGATGACCAAGAACGCTGGACTGGCAGTGGACCGGCGGTGGCGCCAGCTGAATGGGAAATTCTATGGTGAGTATTGTTGCTGTATTATTTTCTGTGTTTTTTTTATTTTGACAATACAGTATCAATATCGGTGCGATTCAAAAGTCAAGCGATTCTCCTGTAAGCAATATTATTGGCTGAGCGGCTTCTACAGTACTGTACTGCAGATACTGAACTATTGGTGGAACGCTAGGCGCATGCGCATTGGAACCTTCTTGAAACGCATACAGTATACGTCATTACATCGACGGTAGGCGCATGCGCATGTGAACAGGAGACGCCCCCCAAGAAAATTATTGGTGGGACTGGCTGGGAACTTCTTTAGACCATTACAGTAAAACTTTTCTTTTTGTTTTTACTCAGAAAAGAAAACGGCTAATGGAGGGATTTTGATGGATAATATCGCTTTGTGTAACAATGCCTGCACATTGCTGAATCGGATTTAAAAACTCATGTACCGGAGTCTACAGTTTAGTGGCTGATGTACACTATGCTGATGTTTTCCGGCCATACAGTATACAATACTTTTTTATAAACAGTATACTGTGTAATAAACCCGAAAAAAATAAAAACTATGCATTTATTCTAATGTATTACAGTACTGTACATACAGAATGTGTCTTCTATAAAGTGCCAGTACACTGGCGACACACTTTATTCGAGCTCGGCTAGTCCCACGAATTCGGGTATACCCGGGTGTATTGAGGTTTGTGACTGTTTTCTGCCCGAGTGCATTGAGGTATTTTCCAGGCAGGGATTGAAGCATTTTATTCCCGCTGGCTGCAATACTGCACAGTATATATATATATATATATATATATATATATATATATATACTGCATTACAATTCATGAATTTATGCCATCTGGTAGACACGCGAAGCATTGCAGCCTATTAAATCCTAATCATTATCATTTAACAGATCAGCCGCCCGTCAGCCAGGCATGAACCCAGGCTGGGAAGGCAAACGCAATGGGGCTTGTCAGAGGTGAGGAGCGGCGCATTCCAGGTATCTGCCAGGTACATACTGGGTATTTGCTCGAATAAAGTGTGTCGGTGCAGTACATACATTACAGTACTCTATGTGTCTTCTATTTTTTTTAATACTCTTGTACTGAGCATGCCTACAGTATACAGTACAGTGTGCCTGGACAGTAGTGTACATTCTAGAAACACTGTATTTTAGTAGCAAAGGTGCCAATGGAACAATTTAAAACAAATCAACATGTTTTTTATTGATGGAGTAAGTACAAAAACATTTATTTACAAATACTGTACAATGTAGAAACATTTTAAGTGCACAGCAATTCAAAACATCAACAGGTGTAGGGTTTACTGCTACAGTTGTGAAAACATTTATGTATAGAAAGTAAAAACATTTACAGTCAGTCAGTATGGTTTACAGTCACATGTTTTAAAAACAAATACTTTATTCATAAAATATACAAAATGCAACATCTCCTTTATTAAAGAACGGCAAGTCAAAACATATACAGTGGGATGGTGTGCAAAACAGTCTGCACCAGTACAGTCCTTGAGGGCAGCAAACAGGCCGATTTTCAGGACAACCTTGAAAACCGTGCCTGTTTGCGGCCCTCAGGGAGTGGAATTGTGCAGGTCCTGTGTGTGTGTACAGCAAGTTAAAACATTTATGAATAAATACAAGTTAGAAAACACACAACAACATGTTCTTTATTTAAGTACAGCAGGTCAAAACATGTACAATACAGTTCAGCACAACAGTATGGTCTTACCTGTGATTAAAAAAATTCTTTATTCATAAAATACAGTATACAAAATGCAACATCTCCTTTATTAAAGAAACATACAGTATTCAGTACAGTGGGATGGTATGCAAAACAGTCAGTCAGGCCTGCACCAGTACAGTCCCTGTGTGTGTGTGTACAGCAAGTTCAAACAGTAAGTTAAATACAGTACAGAAGGTCAAAACATCTCCTTTATTTACAGTAAGTTCAGCAGGTCAAAACATGTACAGTACTGTACAGTACAGCACAACAGTATGGTCTTACAGTTCCCGTAATTAATCCAGAAAGTCCACCACATTGTCCGTCCATGGCCGATTCCATGCATGGTGCAAAACGCCATTAATGCAGTCTCGAACGCCTTTCATTACAGGATCTGTAATTGGATAAAAGCGCCGCAATTCCCCCAGTCTTTCTTAAATTGGCAGGATGAACCTTTTTTACGCGATTTCCTTCGTAGTTCACTCTGAAGGCCCAGTCGCAATACAAAGAGTAGGGCACATGGTGCTTAAAAAGTAACAAGGCATACTTGTGGGGTGCGCCAGCACTCAGCACCGGTGGCAGATCGTGCAGGGTGATGTCGGGCACCGTATCGATGCGAGCGAATGTAGGTCTTCTGTAAGCGGGTGTGCTTGAGGCGACGGGCGATGGTAGGTTGTCTGGGAGGAAGCTTTCCTCCGGTCTTGGTCGCTGTGTTGTCTCCTTTTGTGGTCTTGACGGAGTTGTCATGTCCTCCTCAACGGCATACATGTACACTACATCTTCTGGTGGAGGGGGTGCACTTGGTGATGGAAGTGGGTCGATGCTCCCATTCATCACATCTATGTCATCCCCCTGCTCCGGCGTGGGGAAAACAGGGGCATTAACACCGAGCAAATGATGTATATCCGCTATGTCAGCCTCTATCTTCTCCATCCGTCGATCCATCCGTTGATCCATATCTAGCATCAGTTGATCCATATGTATCATCCATTGATCCATATATAGCATCCGTTGCTCCACATTTAACATGGTCTCCAGAAGCAGATCTATCTTTGCTAGCACAATAGAGTTCCCGGGGAGATCAAAACTTATCCCATTCAGCATCCGGTCTAACGAGCTGCTTCTTGTGCATGGCGTGTGGACATCTGGGTGGATGGGTGCAACGGAGGATGAGATGGGGGTTCAATGGAGAGACCTGTGGATATCCGGTACAGGAGAAGCGGCAGCGTCGTCGAAGAGGGATGGAGAAAGTGACCTTTGGATTTCTGGGCGAGAAGCAGAGTCATCTAAGAGCAAAGGAGAAAGTGACCCGTGGATTTTAGAGGCGGCAGCATCATCGGATAGAACCGGAGAAGATGGCCTGTGGGTTTCCGGGAGGGCGGCGACAGCGTCGAGGACGAGGGGTGGAGGAGAAGACGGGCTGAAGATTTCCGGGAGAGCGGCGGCAGAGTCGTCGAAGCATATGGGAGGAAGTGGTCTGCGGGTTCGATGGGTTGGCTGCCAATCGTTTTGCATCGAGAGTACATCACCGTATATCTTCTTGACATAATAAGGCTGACGTCTATGAAAACCCTTAGCCTTTGGGGTCAGCAAAAGGTTTTCTTTATTGGCCTTAGCCTGTCGCTTTTGCCTTAGCGTGGAAAAGGCAACCGCCTTTTGCTTTTTCTGCATGACAGGCACGGCAGAGGCGAGAGGGTTCCTGCGTCCGTCGAATCGGGATTGATCATGGAAGCAGGTGGCACAATGCAGTACAGTATCTGGACAAGGGCTAGTTCAGATAAAGATCATCGAGTGGTGGGCTATGCAAAGTGTGTAACCTTTTATGCATGGCGGCGAGGTACAGGTGTTGAAAGTGGGCGTACTCTAATGTGAGTCATTACCATATAAATACACAATCCATTTTGTGGATTCACTGCACATTGAATACACATCAACTAAACATTGAATATACATTCTTGTGTTTGTATTTCTTTCAACTCGCAGCAATGGTTGTTAAAAAGATTTCCAAGGATCTCAGCATGCGAATTAAGGAGATGTACACGAGCGGACACCGAATTGCTGCTATCCAACGCTGGTTAGCTACTTCTGGACTCGTTGTGCCAGCAACCACCGTGAGCTATCATGCACACGGAAAAAACAGAGAACGCAAAAGGGCACCAAGGGTAACTAACGCGTAAGTATATTTATAAAACTTTAAAAAAAAAATTTGATCCAAAAATGTACTGTACATCTACAGTACTGTATCTAATATTTTTGTTATTTCTGTAGATTTATATTACAACAGTATTTATATATTTTGTATATGTATATTACAACAGTGTATATATTTTGTATATTTATATTACAACAGTATACATATTTTGTATATTTATATTACAACAGTGTATATATTTTTTATATTTATATTACAACAGTATATATATTTTGTATATTTATATTACAACAGTGTATATATTTTGTATATTTATATTTATATTACAACAGTGTATATATTTTTTATATTTATATTACAACAGTGTATATATTTTTTATATTTATATTTATATTACAACAGTATATATATTTTGTATATTTATATTTCAACAGTTTTATGTTGCTGCATACTGTATTAATAGAACAATATATTGTATCCTCTTGATCTACTGTCTCTAATATTTTTACTTACGGAATGTTTTTCTTTACATTGTAGGGAGACAACTCTTCTGGTGGACAAAATAAGTGAGGAGAATGATGAGAAGAGTGCATTAAGGGTCAAATACACTCTGCAGGAAAATCACAATCTCACTGTATCCGAGACCAGCATAAAGAAGATGAGACGCAGCATTGGATGGAAATATGGACGTGTGAGGTTAGTACTGGACAGTACAGGAGGTAAAAGTGTTGTTAAGGAAACTGTACTGTACTGCTAAAATTATTTATTCCTTGTCATTACAGAGCGTACCCCATGATAAGGGACGCAAACAAAATCAAAAGAGTGGTCCAGGCCCAGGCATGGATCGACAGTGGGGAAACTTTCCATGATTGCATCTTCACTGACGAGTCTACTGTGTCGCTGGAGAGATTTGCAAGCTTTGCATTCCACAAAAAAGGCCGCATATATTGTAAGCCGCGGCCAAAACACCCCGTGAAGCTGCATGTGTGGGGTGCCATCTCTAGGCGTGGACCAGGATGCATTGTCATCTTTGAAGGTAAAATATATGAAATATAATGTAGCCGTATGCACTGTACTTTACTAGTGTAGCCTTACTGTATGCACTGTACTGTACTATTGCGCAGTTTTTTGAGCACTTTTCTTTTCTTTCTATAGTAATCATGAATAAAGCGTTCTTCCAAGACAACATTGTCCCTCAGATAGTGCAATACATCACAAGTGAGTTCCCGAATGGTCACCGTTTCTACCAGGACAACGATCCGAAGCACACCGCGTCAACAGCGCATATCCTTGAGCGCGGTATCAACTGGGTAAAGACGCCAGCGGAGTAAGTGCGGTAACCGTGTCTCATTTTTCCCCCACAGTTTTTACTGTGTACTGTATCTCTTAAACTAATTGTCCTTTTTTTCCAATGACAGATCACCAGACTTCAATCCGATCGAAATGGTCTGGCATCAGCTGAAGGACCATATCCGTAAAGTGGCGAAATCCTCCAAAAAGGACGAGTTGTTGAAAGGCATAATGAGTTTTTGGAACGATGTACTCACCGTGGAACGCTGCAATAAATATATAGACCATATTGCAACTTTGTTGCCCATTGTCATCGCGCGTAATGGGCAAGCATCAGGAAAGTAGTACTGTGCTGTAGTATTGTAAGTACAGTATGATACAGTTAAGTATGGCACATATTTTTTCTTTCCAAATAGTCAGAGTATTTAATGTTCTGTATCCACAGCTAGTTACAGTAAGATCCCTACTAAGGCGCACCGCAGACCTTTATGTTATATTGCGGTCAGAGGTAGCAGAAAAATATATATAAAATCAATTTTATTAACATAAGTATGTAGTGTTTAAAAACTGGACATATATGTAGTTGAGTGTTATATATGTCTATGTATTGTAGTCACTCAGTTGATGCTTTTGATTCAAGCTAAGGTAGGTTTGTAGACCCCGGAAGAAGTCGCAGACCGCTACGAAACGTACTGTACGTCGGGTCTTTGCCGACAGTTTCTGTACTGTAGTTAAGTTCAGCTGGATCGTGGAGTTTGCCGGTGTGCTGACAGTCTGTAACAACGTTACCAAGTATATACTTGACACGCACGTGTCAGACTGTGGCACTATTTCGCTATTCTGATACACCCATTTAAAGAGGTGTTGTTAACGCATTACCACAGGGTAATGCATTTTGTTCTCACTGCATAGGGATTTCGCCCGTATCGATCAAGCTACATTCTCTCCCTTCCTTACATATAGGGATCGTAGGCATCCTTAGCTTACCATATCTACATCAGAAGTGTTACGAGCGATTCTTGTAACATTCTATATATGTGACTCACTAAACACTTGCATTGAAAGACTGACTATACTTTCATTCACATATTAGGAATTATTCACTCCATTTCCCCCCTCGCACATCGCCCTGATCACCAAAGCAGGACACTCACAGGCTGACAGTGACGCATGTGCACTGAGATTCAGGCAGCCTATTAAGGTTATAGGGAACTGCAGCTACACTAAAATTCGGAATCAAATGGAAGACATACCTGATATATGATTCATACAGAGCACCCATTAGGCATCTGCAAAAAACAAAGAAGTATTTTGGCTAGTGTGAGTGGCTAATACAGCACTAAATGAAAGTAAATGATAGAAACCCACACAGCCAATGTGATGATTTTTTCTGCAAGGAATTAGTAAAGTATCAATTCCTCCCTTTTAACCCTGGTGTGCAATTAGCGATCTATGCATCATTCTACCTATGTAGCTCAGAGACCCTCCCCTTTGAAAGCTTAAAAACTTTGATCTACAAACTAGGTGTCACTTACCCTGTCTCTCCTTTGCATATCGCCTTGATCACCAAACCAGGACTCTAACGGAGTAACGATGACGCATGTGCAGTGAGAGATAGGCATAAAAATTACCTTACGTGATAGGAAATTGCAGCTACACAATAATATTCATTTGAATGGAGGGTGCACCTTGCATCGGATCTGTGTAATACTGGCAAAGAGCACACATTAGGCATTTGCTAAACCACAATATAATATCTGGCTAATACCATTGGCTACTATAGCACTACACAAAACTATATGAGAACTAGTCATCACAGCCGTTGTGACTTCCTTTGCAAGGAACTACCGAAATATTCATCCTTCCCTAACCAACATTTATCAGAGTGGTAGTATTACAATGCAAATACCTAGTTTGGTAGATTTATATTTCTAGACCTGTATCCTCCTCACCTGAGGTAACTATGAGAGTAATGTGTGAGAAAAAATACTAATCTCAAAATTTATGATAACGCACAGACACAGGTCAAAGAATCTCAAATACCAAACAAAATAGCTCTGGATGAGTGTTCCTTCAAGCTCATGGGATTAATCATAACTCATAAAAAGGAGGAGAGATCTGCTTTAGAAAAAGAAATTAATGATTTGAAAACTAAATTAAAATCATTTAATAAAATGGAACATTTTTCTAACAATGACCTTATCCTCTCCCAGAATATAGACGAGGTGGAGAATACGATCCTTGAAAAGAAACAGTTTCTGAGAGTGATAAGCAAGATTATCTTAGACATCAAGTGTATTATTGGGAAAGACCCCCAAATCCCAATACAAACAGATTTAGAGGTAGATCAAAATCACCCCAGAATAGATCTAATGATAAAAGTAATCAGAGTAAGGGTGTAAACCATCCAACCCCTAAGAAATCAATTCTTAAAAATAAATATGCTGAAGTCTCAAGTGCGGACTCAGATCTCTCAGAAGGGGAAAATAGATCTACCTCAATCACGTTTGAAAAAGAGAAACAGGATGATCTTTGGAGGAAGAAAAACCCAGGTGGGGTATATCGTGATTCCTCTACCTCGGATCGAATGAGCCACTCCACGTATACCAGTGAAGATGATGCAAGACCATCCACCTCTTCCTCTGTACCCGCTTTTTTAGGACGCGGAGGTCCAAAAGGAAGAGGGGAATTCCAAAGAGGGGCCACGAAGAGGAAAAAGTACAATTGATGGAGGACAATGTTATAAATATATCCAACATTACATAGACTTTAGACCAACGTAAACTCCTGAATAAGGGGCTTAATTTTGCTCCGCAAAGTAACTTTAACCTCTTCAATACCTTCATAGACTTGCAGTGTTTCACTCGCAAGCTGGCCCTAACAAAATTCTTTTCAGCAAACAAAGCTTCAGTAAACGAATCAGGAGAGGCTCCTGGCACTATTGCGGATGTTGATTTGAATGTATGTGATATTAACAGAGAAACTCTTTCTTATAAAGAGCACTGTGCAGTGGTGGATTTGCAGGGTCTCCTTGATGACCAAGTTGGTAATCTATCCCCATATGATCTTTCTATGGATTTTTTCCAACACGAACATACGGGCTTTAAAAGAAAATCAATTTTCTGTGCCAATAACTCTAAGGGTCCCTTTATCTCTACCTTTGAGAAACTAGTTGAGAGGGACCTTAGGGTGTTGGTGGAGGGGATTATGATTGGCCACCCAAAGGGGATAATCTTTCGAGGACTGAGCGACAGGAACTTGCAAACCTACAACAAGACAAATCCCTTGTCATTAAAAAAGCAGACAAGGGAGGAGCTATTGTTGTTCAGTCCTCGGAAGATTATAATAAAGAAGCGCTCAGGCAGTTAGGAGATGCTGCCTCATATAAAAAACTCAACACTGATCCTACCAAAAAATACCTTGACCAGCTTAAATCACATTTGGAATTGGGTGAAGTCCTTTATATCTTTGACCCAAAAGAGTTGGGCTTTCTGTACACACCAGATCCAATTACACCTATTTTTTATCATCTCCCAAAGATCCATAAAACCCTGACGCAACCTCCAGGTAGGCCAATTGTGTCGGGAATTGGATCTTTGGGAGATGCTTTATCACGTTATGTTGATTTATTTTTGCAGCCTCTAGTGCTCAGTCTGCCCTCTTACATAAAAGACTCCAGACATTTAATTGAAGATTTAAAAACAACAAAATGGAATACCAACTGTATCTGGGTCACAATGGATGTGCAATCATTGTACTCCATCATAGACCATAGACAGGGCATAGAGGCTGCACAACACTTTTTGAATAGATCTGATCTCTCCCCTGCACTTTGTGTGTTTTTGATTGAATCTATCACTTTTTTGCTCACGCACAACTATTTTAGTTACGACTCACAATTTTATTTGCAACTCACTGGCACTGCAGTGGGTACGTCTTTTGCACCATCTTACGCGAATCTTTTCATGGGGTTTTGGGAATCACTTTTTATTTATAGTGATTTGAATTTGTTTAGGCAGCACATTCTTTTTTATCGCCGGTATATTGATGACCTGTTTTTCATTTGGGAGGGTGACACACACACTCTGGATTTATTTATCCAGTCGTTAAATTCTAATAATTATAACCTACACTTCACGTATGAGCACAGTAGTAATCACATACACTTCTTGGATATTCTTATTTATATTGACATAAGGGGAGAGATTCAGACTGATGTGTACAGAAAGCCCAACTTAAGAAACACTTATCTTATGGCGAATAGCAACCATTCTTTGCCCCTCAAAAAAGGTATACCTAAGGGGCAATGTATGCGCCTTAGAAGACTGTGTTCAACTGAGGATAATTTTGTTAAGCAGGCAAAATTGCTGATTACTAGATTTAAAAACAGGGGATACTTAGAAAAGGATCTAGTGGAAACTTATACCCTGGTCAAGGCTATGTCAAGGGAAGAGCTTCTTTCAACAAGTGTTAAAGAGAAAAGGGGAAACCGTACCCAATCCGTGCCCCTGTTTATTACAAGACAGAGCATTCAATCAAATGATATTCGTTCCATCATAGTTAAGCACTGGGACACACTTAAATTAGACTGTGATTTACATAGTATCACAAGCGAAAAGCCTAAATTGGTCTTTCGCAGAGCCAAACCCTTATCATCATACCTGTCACCTAGCCTTTTCTCATCGCAAAGTGTGGATAATATCAGGAACATCGCTAAGGTTTTTTTTCAATGTGGACGGTGTAATATGTGCCAATATCCCAGACCAACAAAGGCCATTGATTGCCTCAAACCGAAGGTTCGAAAAACAATACAATCTTTTATCAACTGCAACAGCAGTCACATTGTTTACATGATTAGATGTGGGTGCAACAAGACATATATCGGCCGTACAGTTAGAGCTTTAAAAATCAGAATACAGGAACATGTACGACTAATAAAGAAAAAGGATTTGTTGCATCCGATTCCTCGACATTTCTCCTCTTGTCAGTATGGGGGACTAAAAGGCTTTTCCTTTTTAGGACTTGAACATGTTCCTAATCTGACAAGAGGTGGTAATAGACTAAAAATGCTGAATCAAAAAGAAATGTCTTGGATTTTTTGCATGGACAGCCTCCATCCACAAGGTCTTAATGTGGATTGGGAGCTGTCCCATTTTCTGTAAACCTGCAAGTCTTGTATATATTAGTCAGCTGTTTGCTGAATAGATGACTTTATTGCCCCTTTCATGTTTATTCTGTTTACTTCTTATTCCTTAAGTGCTGAAACTATACGGGTCCTTTTTTTTTTTTTTTTTTTACACTGGCGACACACTTTATTCGAGCTCGGCTAGTCCCACGAATTCGGGTATACCCGGGTGTATTGAGGTTTGTGACTGTTTTCTGCCCGAGTGCATTGAGGTATTTTCCAAACAGGGATTGAAGCATTTTATTCCCGCTGGCTGCAATACTGCACAGTATATATATATATACTGCATTACAATTCATGAATTTATGCCATCTGGTAGACACGCGAAGCATTGCAGCCTATTAAATCCTAATCATTATCATTTAACAGATCAGCCGCCCGTCAGCCAGGCATGAACCCAGGCTGGGAAGGCAAACGCAACGGGGCTTGTCAGAGGTGAGGAGCGGCGCATTCCAGGTATCTGCCAGGTACATACTGGGTATTTGCTCGAATAAAGTGTGTCGGTGCAGTATATTAGGCCTGATCATGTGTAAAATTGCATGGTATTATGTTATTCTAAACATTTGGAAACTTTGATTCATTGACTTACTGCTTCAAAGAAGGCTTATATATATCGGTGATCTCACAGTTCCCACAACTATTGTTGGGACTTTGGGCTCATTTATATTGTTCTAATTATATTTACATAATGTAATGCCTAAAGTATATGTGGTCAGCATTACCCTTAAACAAAATATAATAATATCAGTACTTTAGAATTCTAGTACCTACACTGTATCTGCTGCCAGAATCACGTTATATGATTCTGCTTTATTGTCCCTACACAAACTCTCCTGTTTTAATAGACATTTGATCTGCAACATGTTTTATACATGTTTTTTAATTATATGCACAATAGGTGATATGAGTATATTTAGATTTTTAGAATAGTTGTATAGAGGTCTATATAGTTTATAATGTTAAGGTAGTCATTTATGTATGAGTATATTTAGTTTTTTAGAATAGTTGTATAGAGGTCTATATAGTTTATAATGTTAAGGTAGTCATTATTGTATGTATGGTGTTATCACACTATGTATCACTTAATTAATTGATGTATATCTTTTGTAAAAATTTGTTCTGTATTGTTCTGTTTTGTACTGTTCTCCATATACCAGTTTGCTTTGACAGCCAGAAGATGGTCCCTATTTTACACCATTCATCCCCTGATATATATGTAGATATCGTTTCCCTCATTGCATTTATTAATAGAAGGGTTAAATTCCCTTCCATTAGGCTTTGTGAGCCGTTCCCTTTAGATTTGCATAATCACTAAGTGGTATAGATTACATCACAGTGGGGCGGGGATTTTAAAATCCTCGTGCGGGAATACATGGGTATTTAAGGCACATCTCTGGCTGTAGTATAGCACTCTTTGATAAAGTCGCTTAGATGAAACGCGTCAGAGAATTGTTCTGTCTTTTTAATCAGGGCTTATATGCCGCATTAAAGTCTTTCTGTTGCACGCTGCCGCCAGCCTGATACTTTGTTCTGCAGTGCTCCAAAGCCCCCACCCTTTTTTCACTTACCAAACAAAATAAACTACATCTCCGGCAAATAACACTTGACTAAGACAAAATGCTCTACAAACCTACCTTATCCTGAATCAAAAGGATCAACTGAGTGACTACAATACATAGACATATATAACACTCAACTACATATATGTCCAGTTTTTAAACACTACATACTTATGTTAATAAAATTGATTTTACATATATTTTTCTGCTACCTCTGACCGCAATATAACATAAAGGTCTGCGGTGCGCCTTAATAGGGATCTTACTGTATCTAGCTGTGGATACAGAACATTAAATTTTCTAGCATCTACCTCCCTGGCTGCACGCATATTACAACAGGGGGTGGAGCAAGGTCCTCTGCACACTATTAGCCAATAGTCAGAGTATACAGTAGTTACAGTTTTTTATTTACAGAGAGAGCAGCACCAGCCATCAGGTTACAGTACATAGTATTTAACAGTAGTCAGAGTATACAGTAGTACCAGTATAGACTAGTTTGACAGTACTACAGTAACTGCCTACTAACTGCTCAATTTTTTTCTTTCCAGAGAAAGCTGCACCAGCCATCTACAGTAGTACTACATATCACACAATGCCATAATACAGTACGCACATAATTGCACTAATTTTTAGTTTTCTTGTCGTTTCAGGAAAGACGGAAAAAATAATATATTATATATATATATATATATATATATATATATATATATATATATATATATATATATATATATATAATATATATATATATGTATATGTATATGTATATGTATATATATATATATATATATGTATATGTATATGTGTATATATATATATATATATTAATATAATTTTTTCCGTCTTTATCTTGTTCCTCATTCTGTGTACAGTACAGTAGTTCATTGAGAGAGGAGAGGTTTTGTGTACATCATTACTGCTGTTTATATACTGTACATTTTACTGTACAAACAGATTAGACTGGACACAAAACCCCACCTCCCCCCAGGCCACCATATATATTATACATTACAGTATATATTATTAAATAATATTCTTATAAATGTGCATTATTCATGTTTCCCCATGTTTTAGAAATGTTTTCTAAATGTTTATCCAATTTCAATCTGCCAAAAGAACTTAATAAAGACTGCATTATGTATTATTCATGATTATTTTTATATTTGTATTTTTTGGTTCCTGATAAAATAAAATAAATATTTATTCACATTCCTGCTAGTCATAATCATTTACAACAACCACAACCCCCCCACCCCTACAGTACACCAATGAATCAGTTAATGGGTTTTTTAACTCTCAATTCTCACAATGCTGTGGAAATCGGATTTACATTTCAAAATCGAGAAGGGCTTTTCCAAAGCGTTACCGTAAACAAAGCCTCAAAGGGTTGGGGGGGGGGGGGGGTGATTACACGCAGGCGCACTGAGGCTTTGTAGCTCGGCTATGGACGGATTAAGAACACAATGGCAATATTCAGAAAATTAACGGCTCTGAGGAGAGAGGGGGTTGTGTGAGTCATGCGCAGAAAGAAGCAAGCTCCCATCTCTAAAAGGATTAGAGTACACGCAGGCGCAGTGAGGCGATTGACGCTCGGCTAGAGATGGATTAAAAACACAATGACTAACTAACTTCAGAAAATGAATAACTCTATGGAGGTGTCTGTCGATAAGAGTTTGTGTGTGTGTGGGGGAGGGATGAAGGATTAGATGTGCAGCAGTTCAAAGAAATAACACACTGTACTGTACTGTAGAGTACAGTAATTTCAATAGGCAGTTCATCATAATACTGTAATTTGATCCCTACACCCCCAAATACAGTACATAAAAAGCACACAAATCAACCATATGCAGGCAAACGCACAGATTTAATATCGTAATATCAAGATTGTTTTTGCAGGCTTGTGGATAAAATAACAGTTAAAAAATCATAGTTAAAAAAATTTGTGGGGGCACTCAAGCAAGCAGTGGTGGGTGAAGTTACAGGCGCATCTCAAAGAGAATTACACGCAGGCGCAGTGAGGCTTTGTAGGTCGGCTATGGACGGATTCAGAACACAATGGCAAGATTCATAAAATTAACGACTATGTGGAGAGGGGGGGTTGGGTAACTCATGCGCAGTAAGCAGCTAGCTCCCATCTCTAAAAGGATTACACGCAGGTGCAGTGAGGCTTTGTATGTCGGCTATGGACGGATTAAGAAAACAATGGCAAGATTCAGAAAATTAACGACTCCGTGGAATTTCAAATCCTTGAGCTAGCATTCGTGGGGGAGGGGCTGCAGGGTACAGCTGCATGAAGTTCAAAGCTAAAGACATACTTTGATTTCAAAAGGCAGTTCATCATAATAATACACCCCCAAATACAGTATGTAAAAAGCACACAAATCAACCATGTGCAGTCAAACGCACAGGGTCACAGTCAAAAGCTACAGCACAGATCGAATATTGTAATACAGTAAGATGGGTTTTGCAGGCTTGTGGAGAAAAAAAAATTAAAATACTTTTTTTTTTTAATTTTTAATTTTTTTTTGGTCACTCAGGCAAGCAAGCAGTGGTGGGCGAAGTTACAGGTGCATGCGCAGTAAATTCCTGCTGTCAAGCAGGAATGCGATTGAAACCAGACACACGTTCAAAGGAATGGTGTGGGACAGATGTACTGCATTGCACAGAAGATAAGAAGTTGAAATACCCTGCAGTGCAGTTAATTATCCAGAGCGAGGGGAGAGCGCTGTATATGCCGAAATGTGACACTGTTACAGTACTGTACACGCCTATGCGTTTCAACAATTTTCAAATGTGACATACCGTACAGCAGCACTACAAATGCATGTATACTTTAAATATGCAAATTAACAATTACTGCGCGCGCACACACAGACTGTGTACTGACGTAGGTTGAACCGCGAAGGTATTAGACTTCCAAGACAACAGCTCGCAAACGCCCCCTGTGTTTTTACACAGGCATTGCAGTATTGCAGACAGCGAGAATAAAATGCTAATATCACGAGCGCGAAAATAACGCAGTTCACTCCGGGCGAAAATGACAAAAAAACGCACCTAACCGGGATAATCATAGAGCCGCGGATCTAGCCGTCTTAGACTCAGATCGGCTGCCACTGTATACACACTAGATATAGCAGGATGCTTATTTTTCTATGAGTAAACAGGCTCCGTTTATTTTCCTATGAGTAAAAAGGCTGCGCTTGTGTGAAACTGTATTGGACACAGAGGATACAGTGTGTCTGAAATCCTTAGACTAGCTACAACATCAATGATCATACTATTGTTACGCCTGTGCTCGGCACAAACCAGGGCCGGACCGCGGGGCTGAGGTTGGGTTATGAAATTACCAATCTTAGACCGCGCAGACTGGTCCGGAGTGCGAAGTTCATAATCAAATGGGCCGGGTTCAGAACTGGAGAGGTCAGCGTAGTCATTGGACGAGCCAAAGTCGGGGTAGGAGAAGACAGGACAGTCGATGGCCGAACCAGGGTCAGAAAAGAAGACATCTGGGTAGTCGTAGTCATAGCAAGGGATCGGCAACAGGGAATCAAGCAGGTCCTCCTGCTTCAGCATAGAAGTTGCAGGTCGGGAGCGGGGTCTGCGTGAGTGGCATCCATGGCCCATGGTACCAGTCTCAGTGAGGAGAAGGCTGACCAGAGATCAGCAGAGAGAAGGCTGACTGGAGAGGGCACACTGCCAAGAAGCACTGGAAAACCAATGCTTCAGCGCAGGAATTCAAGTTGGCCTCTGCGAAGGGAGAAAGAGCAGCAGGCCACGGGGTCCAAACAGCAACCTCTACTAAGGGTAGAAGCAGCAGGTTGCAGCCTCCAGGGAGATAGCACACAGCAGGTCTCCGGGGTGCTAGGACACAGGCTACAGCATTGTAGCTGCTGAAGGATACTGGAACACAGGAACGAAAGCAATGAGCTGGAACACATCAACTGTGAAGTCATGAGGGAAAACAGGAACAAACTCTGGAACACAATACACAGAGATTAGAACTAGAGATAACAAGCCAGGGGCTTGTGGCAGAACACGGTTAACATCCAAGAAGGATTATGTTCGGCCAAGAAGCATTGTGTGAATGCAGTATTTAAAGGCCAGCAGGCCAATCCCCGGAGGAGGGTGTGAGGCCACTGCTCCAATGACTGAGTACCAGGCTAGGTTGCAGTGATAGCCCACACAGCTGCTGTTGATTGCAAAGAGGGAATTAGTGAGAACAACAGCACCCTGCAAGGCTACGAGAAAAGCCAGGAGTGGATTCCTGAGAACTATGTGGCAAGATTGTCTTTTGATAGACCATGTTTTGAGTAATTGTATCATAGCTATACTGACAGTCTAGGATTTCTGCCTGGGTATATTTACCCTGTCTGTTGCTAATGGCTTCATGTTATCTGCAGCTCTGACTCTGATACACTGATTCCAGAGCAGCAATTGGGTTCTAAGTCACAGTTAAATACAACAAGCTGTCTCTCTGTATCTCATTGGTCTCAATATATTGGAGCTTACCCAGCATAGGTACTTCACATACCCTGGGATACACACCCATTTCCACAGTGGAAACTATGAGGTTAATTAAGCTTTGATTTGGGTATACCAAGTGTCTAGTCGTTTAACATATAGAGCTGACATGAGTCTGTATGACTAATCTGCATCTAGAGTATACAAATACTCCCACTGTCAGGTGATACTAGTTATGACATGACCTAAGGATCGCAGGAGAGAAGAGAGTTATTTAGCTACGAACTCTATAATACTTTAGCTATCCGATAGTCTTACTCGCTTTTCTCCATACTTCCTCCGTGGGGAATTTTAACAATTTTAACCATTTAGTGTGTAAGAATTTTATGTAATAATTTTTTTTTGTTTTGGTCGCTTTTACTTTCCCTGGTTTGGATCTGGCTGTTGGACCACAGGAGAACTTAGGCTGTGATTTATGGTAATGAGTGTAAATAGTGGGCTGCTTTGAGCCTGTCTATTTGGGTTCTCTCTGTGTACTGTAATATTTACCTCTCTTGCACCTACTTCACATTTTTTAGGACACTAATACATAGGTGAGCAGTCATATCCATCTTATCTATATTTAGCCTATAATATTAATAATCCCCTCAGAACAGGTCATTACTGGCCAATAATGCCCTAGCTAAGTTAAAGCTCTTTGACTCCGCCTCGGGCCTTCAACTCTTCCAGCCAGGGCATTATTGCCCAGTAATGCCCTGTTCTTCAGGGATTATTACTTAAGTAAGGTATTGTTTTAAAGTTGATGTATTTTTATACATGTATAAATAACTAATAAATAAAATGGTCTTTTAGTTTAACATTTTGGCCAAATTGTTGTAAGCCCTTGAGCCAACTACACGGCAGACCATGTTTCAAGGGTCCCTACACTAATATAAATTCTGTATGTGTTATAATTCTTGTTCAGCTAGTCTTGGCTGATTGGAGGGTGGCAACCTCCTATCCAATTGAAGCTCACTCCCTCCCACATTTAAATGGTTAAAAGCTCACTCCATGGCATCTCCAACTATCAGGGGAACTTGCCTGCATGCAGTGTGATTGTGACAAATCTATTACAGAGTGCTTTTCCTGGTAATGTACAGGTTAATAAAAGCTTCAATCAGACTTAGAACTTTTGCAACTTATATTGACCGATTTATTATAAATCATTCTTCCTGGCAATGCACAGGTTATTAAGAATCTATATTAGTGTAGGGACCCTTGCAAACGTGGTCTGCCGTGTAGTTGGCTCAAGGGCTTACAACAATTTGGCCAAAATGTTAAACTAAAAGACCATTTTATTTATTAGTTATTTATACATGTATATTTAGGCACTGTACAGTATATAAGTTTTTCTGGATGTGCACTGAGCTTTGTCTGTGTTTTATGTTATGTCTCTGGTTTTAAATATATATATTGCCATGCTCAGTAGCACTCCTCTGTAAAACTTATATGCTTATATATATGTTGTGGGTACTTTGGGGATTCAATATGAGCTTGTAGGTGTTCTGTATGTTTTATAATTCTTGTTCAGCTAGTCTTGGCTGATTGGAGGGTGGCAACCGCCTATCTAATTGAAGCTCACTCCCTCCCACATTTAAATGGTTAAAAGCTCACTCCATGGCATCTCCAACTATCAGGGGAACTTGCCTGCATGCAGTGTGATTGTGACAAATCTATTACAGAGTGCTTTTCCTGGTAATGTACAGGTTAATAAAAGCTTCAATCAGACTTAGAACTTTTGCAACTTATATTGACAGATTTATTATAAATCATTCTTCCTGGCAATGCACAGGTTATTAAGAATCTATATTAATGTAGGGACCCTTGAAACGTGGTCTGCCGTGTAGTTGGCTCAAGGGCTTACAACAATTTGGCCAAAATGTTAAACTAAAAGACCATTTTATTTATTAGTTATGTATACATATATATTTAGGCACTGTACCGTATATAAGTTTTTCTGGATGTGCACTGAACTTTGTCTGTGTTTTATGTTATGTCTCTGGTTTTAAATATATATATTGCCATGCTCAGTAGCACTCCTCTGTGAAACTTATATGCTTATATATATGTTGTGGGTACTTTGGGGATTCAATATGAGCTTGTAGGTGTTCTGTATGTTTTATAATTCTTGTTCAGCTAGTCTTGGCTGATTGGAGGGTGGCAACCGCCTATCTAATTGAAGCTCACTCCCTCCCACATTTAAATGGTTAAAAGCTCACTCCATGGCATCTCCAACTATCAGGGGAACTTGCCTGCATGCAGTGTGATTGTGACAAATCTATTACAGAGTGCTTTTCCTGGTAATGTACAGGTTAATAAAAGCTTCAATCAGACTTAGAACTTTTGCAACTTATATTGACAGATTTATTATAAATCATTCTTCCTGGCAATGCACAGGTTATTAAGAATCTATATTAATGTAGGGACCCTTGAAACGTGGTCTGCCGTGTAGTTGGCTCAAGGGCTTACAACAATTTGGCCAAAATGTTAAACTAAAAGACCATTTTATTTATTAGTTATTTATACATATATATTTAGGCACTGTACCGTATATAAGTTTTTCTGGATGTGCACTGAGCTTTATCTGTGTTTTATGTTATGTCTCTGGTTTTAAATATATATATTGCCATGCTCAGTAGCACTCCTCTGTGAAACTTATATGCTTATATATATGTTGTGGGTATTTTTGGGGTTCAATATGAGCTTGTAGGTGTTCTGTATGTTTGATGTATTTTTAGCCTGGTCCTCCTCTTATCTCCTAGCCTCTGGGAGGGGGACAGTTGCAGGGGCGATCAGGCGCATGGTGGGGCTGCTGATGATTAGCTGCGCTGTGGGAGGTTGCAGGGCCGTCGGGTGCTCTGGAGCTCCGGGGCGGTCTGGGAACACAGATCTCAGCCATATGGCTTTTCGTGCATGCACAGTGTAAGGTTCGCACATGCGCAGTGCCCCAATAGTTGTGGCAGCCATTACCAGGCTCCACAATTGGACTACGAGTTCCAGGAGCCCCTAGGGATGCTACACTGGCGACACACTTTATTCGAGCTCGGCTAGTCCCACGAATTCGGGTATACCCTGGTGTATTGAGGTTTGTGACTGTTTTCTGCCCGAGTGCATTGAGGTATTTTCCAGGCAGGGATTGAAGCATTTTATTCTCGCTGGCTGCAATACTGCACAGTATATATATATATACTGCATTACAATTCATGAATTGATGCCATCTGGTAGACACGCGAAGCATTGCAGCCTATTAAATCCTAATCATTATCATTTAACAGATCAGCCGCCCGTCAGCCAGGCATGAACCCAGGCTGGGAAGGCAAACGCAACGGGGCTTGTCAGAGGTGAGGAGCGGCGCATTCCAGGTATCTGCCAGGTACATACTGGGTATTTGCTCGAATAAAGTGTGTCGGTGCAGTACCAAGTATGCTACACAGGAGCCAATAGGGCTGCTCCACGGCACTAGGAGAGATAGGTTTGGTGTGATCTGGGACCACGCCAGTCGAGAGCAGGATCGTGACAGATCAGGTAGTGTCCAGGGTTCAGTGCTTCCCTGGACTAGGCCTGGAGTTGCCCCACAGGCCCCAGTTAGGCCCGACAATTGTTAGCTTGTGTCTGCTATAGGGAAGACCCACAGATAGGTACACTTCCACCCTAGCAGCACTAGTGTTAGGCGCCAGTGACAAGACGCCGTGCGGTGACTTGCGGCCTTTGGTCTTGGACCAGACCACCACTGAACTAAGACTATTATGGTGAGACCCTCCAGCGGGAGTTCACCCCACACAGAGGCAGACGCCTTCATGGACGAACCAGACAGACCTACATTGGTGGATCAGACGGAGTGCCTGGGAAGGTATCACCATCTAAGTGCACCAATGGCCATACACATTGTGGGTAGCGCTATTCCACACATGCACTCTTTGGGTGGGCCTGGTCTGTGGACACTAGCGGGTTAAGTGCCCAGGCACCTCAGTACTTTGGGGGTTCCACCATGGTGGTGCTACTGTGGGGACAGAGTATTGTGTGGTCCCTGTTATATTTTGTGGGTGTTTTTATGTCAGTAAATACTGTTGTTATTGTGAGGATTGTCCATCGGTCCCGTCCCTGTAATGGGACGGGTGACGCATGCCGCACTACCAGGCTGAGGGACACCGCATGCCCGCGCTTAGGCTCCGACCCGTGACACATCCTGTGATGATGCGCCTAACACGCACCACTCGGCAAGGCTGAGGGATACCACACTGACCACCCTCAGGCTTCGCCCTCGTGAAGTCATGGGTGAGGCACACTGCACACAGGCTACGTGCAGGCACCACGCTACCTTGGGCACCCAAGGGATTAATTGCATCAGCAATTATTCCACACCTGCACTTCTCCCCGTCCCTGTTTACCAGTGGACTGAATATGTCTAGGGGTGGTTCTTGTAAATAACCCTGCATCTGTGTGCTGCCCTACTATTGACTGTCTGTCATTTAAATGCTCAGTCATCCCTACTGCAAACTAGCTGAGCAGCATAAACCTCTGTTTGTCTACTAGTGTTTGCCTCAAACACCCTGCTGCCTGTTGTTGTTTTGTCTTGCTTATCCTGTTCCTGTTTTGACCTCAGCTTGTATCTGGACATCTGCCTCTCTGACCCTTGACCTCGGTGTGTATTTGGACTTCTATCTTCTATACACCTGGACCCCGGCACCGCATAACGCCAATCCGATCTCTCCAATTCTAGACCACGGCAAGTACCTAGACCATTCTGACTTTCCTTACCCTGACCAAGCTACACGACTACCACTCTGCACTCTGGATGTGGCTGCCAAGTTGTAGGTCGGTGGTTACCAACATCCCCTCCTCGGCCTTGCGGTTCCATCTTGTTTGTGGTGAGCACTCGTTACAGTAAATACACACCGGGTATATAACTATATGTATTGGGTTCATGAGAGGATAATCCTACTGTGTAGGATCTCTCCCAGTGGAGGCACTGTGAAACCATGAACACAAACACCACAGGCTCCCAGCAGCAGAGGATCAGGCCTCTTGTAAGCCACTCCACACGCTCCACAGGTAGTTTCCCTAGACAAGGGGGAAAGGGGGCTACATACAGTATTATTATTATTATTATTATTATTATTATTATTAATATGCAGTATTATGTTTCAAATAGTGACAACTGAAATAATTGTTCAAAATTGTCTTGTTTTTTACTTTTCAACTGTATGTCAGAGTCACTTATCTTTTTGCACAGGTACCTTTAATCACGTAAAATATTAAACGTGGGAACATTATTAGTTTGTGCATAGGACGAGGGGTTCATTTCCAAGTAAAGCAATGGGAAAAGTTACTAAGCACATAAAGACCATACAGTACTACTGTATAAATAGATAACATTGGGATAAATTAAGTTAAAAAAAAATAACTTAATAGGTTCACACAAATTAGAAAATGCACCATGAATCAATTGAAATTCACATTAATTCCTACCTTTTTAATAAAAAATGTAAAACTTATTGACAAGGCAACTGTTATCTAAAGTAGGCATGTCCTATACTGGTGAAAGGAAAGACTGTCCATTTCGTTTGTGTAGCAGTACAGAATAGGGATTTCACCTTCAGTGTAGTTTAGGTACAGATGTACAGTAGTAGACATTAAAACCACATTAAACCCTCTCCCAGCTCATCAATCTTGTACATTGCAGAACAATAGGACCAGGCAGATGGGTTCCCAGATCCTTGTCTGAAGAAGAGTGATTGTTATGTCACATAATGAAGTGAAGGAATTACTGTACATACTGCAATCACTGAGTACTAATTAAAAGTGCATTTAAAAGCTCCAATTTGTATAAGCATGGAGTATGGATTAACAGATTTGGGTTAGATTAAAACACAGGAGCAATCATTCTCCTACTAATTAGATTACTAGCAAATATCATATATGCTTTGTGACAATTAAACACACTCCACATACACCCCCTCTATGATAAAAAAAAAGTATAACCAATGCAGTTATGTTTATTACATACCACATACATACAGTACTGTTGCGGCACACTTTATTCTAACAAATCACCGGTTTGTCCCTGGCTGGTTCCTGGAATGCCACGCTGTTCACCCGGAGCATGCCGCGTTTCCAGCCAGGGGTCATGCCCGGCTGACGCGCGGTTGATGTGTTAATTGATAATGGTTCAGGATTTACTAGGCTGCAATGCTTCGTGTGTCTGCCAGATGGCATAAATTCATGAATTGTAATGCAGTGTATATATATATATATATATATATATATGGCGTGGCTAGATTGCGGCCACCATTTGCCCACGAACACTGCTGTTACTTGCACAGAGATTTTTTGGCTCTCGTGTGCGCTTGTCGCGGCCATTGCTCAGCTCTACTGAGGACTCTCAAGACTTTGTTTTCTGGTGGGACCTGTTTCGCTGTACACGCTGAACACCAAAGGCGAGTGATTCCATTTCCAGTTCCTGCTGCATGAAGGAGGTCCACGTGACGACGCCACTGACCGGAGCCGGACGCTGATGCTTGAGCTGCTGGCACATGAGAGCCTATCTCATACACGCTATTTATTGCTGTACCTTTGTGAGTGGGCATTTTATAGATTTTATGTTCCTTTAATACATTTTTATTATGGTAATGCACTAGGTGTGCGCCTGTTTCTTTCTTTTTCTTTTTTCTATATATATATATATATACTGTATATATATATATATATATATATATATATATATATATATATATATATACTGTATAACAACAACCCCTATAACACCTAACATACACATACAGTACTGTACAGTATACTGTATGCACATCAATGATACTATAGGCCGGCGGGGGCGAGATGTGTTTGCAGCAGAGAGAGAACCGCTGCTCTCTCTGCGCAAACATCGGCACATTAAAAATTATTTAAAATACATTTTTATTCATTTAGAGAGACAACAGAAGGATGGGGAGTGATCACAGGACCATACTAATTGAATAAAGTGATTATGTACATAAATAAGGTAATCAAATGATGGGTGCAAACTGTGAACTGAAAAGTGAATCAGAAAAGGTGAAGGGGAAACACAAATTGGATGTGCCCCCTAAAAGAATTCACTTAAATGCACACCACCAGGTATAAAAGTTAGCTTTTAATAAATTTACTTAAAACATATATTACCAAAGTAATGTGTAATGTGAATTAAAATTATATTAAATCAACGCTATCAGGCATCCGTGTCATCAATTATAAAGTCATACTATCCCAGTTGACCACTTAATGTTGGTGGGATATAGAGGACAGAGGATGCTAAGAGTCAGGGTATTAACCCTCTGGAGCAGCGGTGAGACCAAGTAGTAGGAGTATATAAATGTTCACATGTGGGTGGCCAACGGATTAAATATCCAGCTTCCTTGCTAAATTACCAGCACTGCGCACTACAATAGAGACTTAAGTGTGTTAGAGTGAGAGTGCTTGAATGATAAAGCTGGCACATGTAGTGATAATATTAGTACATGCACTGCATCATAAAGCTGCCAGACACAGCAGTACTAGGGTGAATTCACAGTGATGAACTGTGAGAACGCCTCACTTAGAGTGCAAGGAATGCAGGCACACTGACTATGAAATTAAATAAATAAACAAATAGCTAACTACTAGGGTCTGCACAGTTAGAACCAGGAGACTGCAGACACTACATTAAAACAGCTCCAAGTAGGAGACTGACAACATTGCGCGTCCAACGCGCGTTTCCCTCCAGCAAAGGAGCTTCTTCAGGGACAGATTTTACTGGGGGAGAGAGGTCTGAACCCTTTTATACCCTTGCAATACCCTAATTGCACAATCAGTAGCTATCAGCTGTTGCATATGCGCACTGAGCTCACGCCCAAACTGACTCAATAAAGGGCTCAAATGCTAATAAATTGCAATATCAGGAGAATCCTTAGCATTGTACCTTTATTTAGCCGTGTTTCCATCGTTATCCGGCTGTTGGTAAAGTTTCTAAAGCTATAAATCATGAGCGCCGCATGCAGAAACTTCTGATAGTGAACAGAAAGGCTCCAGACCGAAGGGGTCTAACAAAGGTAGAGGTAGCAAGGCCACTAAAGATACTCAGGTTGGTTTTTTAGCTCAGGCCCTCCAAAACGCAAAACCAGGAGAGGAAAAAAGATCTCTAAGAACAAAGAAAAATCCAAATGCACCCACCGCATGACTAATAACTGTATAGACAATGATGCCCTGAAAATCTTCAATCTGTCCAGTCATTCCTTCAGTGATAGTCAACTCAATCTGTTAAGGAAGGGATTATCCTTTTCACCCACCTCAGATTTCAATTTATTTGAGTGGGTGAAGGATCTGAACCTCTTTGGCAGAAGGTTATTGTTACACAAATTCCATTCTAAGCGTACTGCCAATAACCCATATGCACTCACGGATGGTATGAGTGTACAGGAAAGACAGGATGTTGCGGACCTTTGTCAGTTGTTTGACCAAAATATCTTACCAAATAGTGATATAACTGGTCCCTTTACTCACCTTAAGACCAAGAGTCACTTTACCCCGCCCATTACCATCTGTCCAGCTGTTGAATTATTTGCCGGCTGCGTTACTAGGGACCTTGAAGCCGAACCCAAACACTATAAGTCTGATAATAACCTCACATTTGAGGAAAGAACTGGCCTAAGAGATCTGATGTCTAATAAAGCCTATACCATCAAACCATCTGATAAAGGTGGTAACATCGTTATATTAGACACTGAAGCCTATGTTAGTGAAAACATGAGACTTCTCAATGACAAAGATTGTTATGAGACCCTAGAACATAGTCCTACATCTGAATATAAGTTAGAACTATTGAACATCTTACAGGATGCCCTTGATACAGACATGATAAACCGAAGTGAGTTTGATTTATGTACCGTAGGTCACCTACTGTGGCGACATTCTATACCCTACCTAAGGTACATAAACGCTTATAGTCCCCTTCTGGTCGCCCAATTGTTTCGGGCAATAATTGTTTGTCTGAAGGCAGCAGCATATATTTGGACAAGGTCCTGAGGGATTTCGTCATCAGCCTCCCATCGTACGTTCAGGATACGAAAGACACACTAAAGAGACTAGACGGTATCCATGTTACATCTCAGACCATTCTTGTAAGTTTAGATGTTGAATCACTATATACTTCCATCGTTCACAAGAATGGTCTCACTGCTGTCAAATACTTTCTAGCGACTAGGGACTGTAGGTTCAATAGACACAACTCATTTGTGTTAGACCTATTGAACTATGTTCTAACACACAATTACTTTGTTTTTGATGGGCTGTATTACCACCAGACCCAAGGTACGGCTATGGGCACGGCTTGTGCACCCACGTATGCCAACCTGTACCTGGGCTGGTGGGAGCGTACCCACGTCTTTAATGAGGAACTATCTATGTACACTGACCACATATCCATGTGGATCAGGTACATAGATGATATCCTGCTCCTATGGGAAGGATCCAGTCAACTTCTGCATGAATTTGTTGAGAAGCTGAATACAAACACGCTTAATCTGAGGCTCACGACTGTGCTGAGTACCACTTCAATAACATTTCTAGATTTGAACATCTACGTTGATCAAGAACGAAACATCCATACCAAGGTGTTTAGGAAAAGCACAGCTACCAATAGTTTGTTACTGGCACAGAGCCAGCATCCCAGGAGCCTTATAGCGGGTATCCCAATAGGGCAGTACCTCCGTCTCCGGAGGAACTGCTCTACGATCGAAGAATTTACTACCCAATCCAAAGAACTTCGATCCAGTTTCCTCAACCGTGGGTATAGCATCAAAAAATTGAATAAGGCTTATCATCGGGCATTACACAGCGATAGGGTCTCACTCATGTCCAGTAATAAGGAAAAGGCAAAGGACAAAACAATCAGAGTCATTGGCACCTTTAATAAAAGATGGTGGGCTATCAAAAAGATCTTTGCTAGACATTGGCATCTTCTTCAGGCAGATGACGACTTGGTGAAGGTTATAGGCCCTAGACCCACCATTACCAGCAGGCGGTCTAGGAACCTACGGGACTCTTTAGTGAATAGACATTTCCAGCGGGCTAGGACTACCACTTGGTTGAGTCCCATGAAAGGTATGTACCGCTGCCAGGGATGCAAAGCATGCAGACATATCAACGTTGGTAAAGCATTCGCCAATCATGACAATACTTCACAATTCTGTGTGGACAGCTTCATCAACTGTCGTACTACCAACGTTATCTATCTTATCACATGTAATTGTGGTAAGAGATACGTTGGCAAGACAACCAGACAGTTACGCAGACGTGTTCTTGAACATATCAACTCCATTAAACACTCTGCAGAGACATCGGTTGCTCGACATGTTACACAATGTCATAATGGCGATATTAATGTTATTAAATTCATGGGCATCTATCAGCTGAAATGTCCCATGAGAGGCGGCAATACTGACCAATCCTTGCTTCGTATTGAAGCAGAATGGATTTACAAGTTAAAAACTGAGAGCCCTAATGGTCTTAATGAGTGGTTCACCTTCCCGCCCTTTATTTGATTAGGGGGTCACTTGGTCGGACATATGTATCCTTCTATCTATTTACACTGTGTACATACATTTTACTGGTCTCTCTGACAACCAGTTAGGTCATTCTCATTGTCCACTATGACAATTTCCAGCTTTCGGTATTGAAATATTAAATATTAAATAGATTGTAGCATTATTATTATTAAGATTAGTGACTATAATACTAAAGTTCTAAACCCAGCAGTGGGTTTAGTATCTGTTTAAGGTGTGTATATGTGCTGTATATAATGAGTATAGACAATAAATTTTGTGCATATATACAGTCAAACCTTTTGAATTGTTTAATTGACTTATCCACCACTGCATTGTAAGTTGACACATTGTGTAGTATAATATACTTATGGGGGATTGTTAACAATTTTATCTGTACAATCACTCAATATTAAGTGTGCAATATAGGTCCTATATACCCTTATCCTCTACCTATAGTCAGTACCCTATGCATGTGCTTTATTACAAACTTATCCATGTGCATTTGTTTCTATCTTTTAAATCCTAAGTCCCTATGCATGCGCACTATGTTTGGGTAAATACTGTAATAATTTCTAAGTCCCCACGCATGCGCCACACTAACGGCCAGAAATCGCGGAGAATTTCTAAGTATTCACGCATGCGCAATACGTACAGACACGAATGGAATAATTCCTAAGTCCTCGGAATTGTTTCTAAGTCGTCACGCATGCGCATAATGACTAGGTTACAATGGTCTACAATTTCTAAGTCCTTGCGCGTGCGCATTGTATACAGAACAAAGTGGAATTACGTCTAAGTGCCCACGCATGCGCAATGCGCACGGACTAATATAGAATTTTTTTCTAAGTCCCCGGGCAATGCGCAATGGGAACGGAGCAGATTGAAACTACGTCTAAGTTCCCACGCATGCGCAACGCGCACGGACTAACATAGAAATATTGTCTAAGTCCCCGCGCATGCGCATTAGACACTACATGCGGCGCTCATGATTTATAGCTTTAGAAACTTTACCAACAGCCGGATAACGATGGAAACACAGCTAAATAAAGGTACAATGCTAAGGATTCTCCTGATATTGCAATTTATTAGCATTTGAGCACTTTATTGAGTCAGTTTGGGCGTGCGCTCAGTGCGCATGTGCAACAGCTGATAGCTACGGATTGTGCAATTAGGGTATTGCAAGGGTATAAAAAGGTTCAGACCTCTCTCCCCCAGTAAAATCTGTCCCTGAAGAAGCTCCTTTGCTGGAGGGAAACGCGCGTTGGACGCGCAATGTTGTCAGTCTCCTACTTGGAGCTGTTTTAATGTAGTGTCTGCAGTCTCCTGGTTCTAACTGTGCAGACCCTAGTAGTTAGCTATTTGTTTATTTATTTAATTTCATAGTCAGTGTGCCTGCATTCCTTGCACTCTAAGTGAGGCGTTCTCACAGTTCATCACTGTGAATTCACCCTAGTACTGCTGTGTCTGGCAGCTTTATGATGCAGTGCATGTACTAATATTATCACTACATGTGCCAGCTTTATCATTCAAGCACTCTCACTCTAACACACTTAAGTCTCTATTGTAGTGCGCAGTGCTGGTAATTTAGCAAGGAAGCTGGATATTTAATCCGTTGGCCACCCACATGTGAACATTTATATACTCCTACTACTTGGTCTCACCGCTGCTCCAGAGGGTTAATACCCTGACTCTTAGCATCCTCTGTTCTCTATATCCCACCAACATTAAGTGGTCAACTGGGATAGTATGACTTTATAATTGACGACACGGATGCCTGATAGCATTGATTTAATATAATTTTAATTCACATTACACATTACTTTGGTAATATATGTTTTAAGTAAATTTATTAAAAGCTAACTTTTATACCTGGTGGTGTGCATTTAAGTGAATTCTTTTAGGGGGCACATCCAATTTGTGTTTCCCCTTCACCTTTTCTGATTCATTTTTATTCATAGTGTAGATGTGCAGGGGGTCTCCGGAGCTGAACCGCGTTGGTTTCAGGTCCGGGGACCCCCTGCTTCCCGAGATACAGGCCCCTTTATGAGGTGCCGGTATCCCTCTGCATTTAAAGGTCCCGATCACGTGACCGCGGCATGTAAACAAAGCAGTGGGATACCGGCAGCCCCTAAAGGGGCCTGTATCTCGGGAAGCAGGGGGTCCCCGGACCTAAAACCACAGCGGTTCAGCTCCGGAGACCCTCTGCACATCTACAGTATGAATAAAACACATATATAAATAAACACTCATTCCTTACCTTTGCGGCTATGTGCCATGGTAACGAAGCAGCATGACTGTATTTTTAATAATATTGTACAGTGAGCAGGGGGTTCCCTGAGCCACAAATCAAAACTCAGGGGACCCCCTGCTCATGCACAATATTATTAAAAATACAGAAATGCTGCTTCATTACCATAGCTGATAGCCGCTAAGGCAATGAAGGTGTTAACCCACCGTGCCCGCTTTATTGTGGGTAGCGGGGGTGGGTGAAGGGGGTATTTGGCCCTTGGTGTAAGTTTAGGACTTGCGGGGGGGTTGCGGGTGCACTTAACCCCTTCACGGCCGTAGCAGTTAATACCGCTACGGTCATGAAGGGGTTAACCCCTCCCGCTACCCCCCGCAAGCCCTAAACAAGCATCGTTGGGGCTATTACCTCCTTCACCCACCCCCGCTACCCACAATAAAAGAAATTCACACACAGCAGCCGCCCAAAAAATAAATAAATAAATCTAAATAAATAAATAAATACATGAACAGAAATAAATACATTTAAAATACATTTTTATTCATAGTGTAGATGTGCAGGGGGTCTCCGGATCTGAACAGCGTTGGTTTCAGGTCCGGGGACCCCTGCTCCCCGAGATACAGGCCATTTTATGAGGTGCCGTATCCCTCTGCATTTAAAGGTCCCGATCACGTGACTGTGGCATGTAAACCAAGCAGAGGGATAACGGCACCCCCTAAAGGGGCCTGTATCTGGGGGAGCAGGGGGTCCCCGGACCTAAAACCAAAGCGGTTCAGCTCCGGAGACCCCCTGCACATCTACACTATGAATAAAAATGTATTTTAAATGTATTTATTTCTATTCATGTATTTATTTATTTATTTAGATTTATTTATTAATTGTGCTGCTGCTGCTGTGTGTGAATTTTTTTTATTGTGGGTAGTGGGGGTGGGTGAAGGGGGTATTAGCCCCAATGGTGGTTGTTTAGGGCTTTCGGGGGGTAGCGGGTGCACTTAACCCCTTCACGACCGTAGCGGTATTATCTGCTACGGTTGTGAAGGGGTTAAGTGCACCCGCAACCCCCGCGCAAGTCCTAAACTCACACCAAGGGCCAAATACCCCCTTCACCCACCCCCGCTACCCACAATAAAAAAAATTCACGCACAGCAGCCCCACAATTAATAAATAAATCTAAATAAATAAATACATGAATATAAATAAATATATATATATATATATATGTATATATATATATATACAGTATATATATAACAACAATCCCTATACATATATATATATATATATATATATATATATATATATATATATATATATATATATATATATATATATATATACAGTATATACACACATGATGAACCAATATACAAATAAATGTAGAAGGGTTATCAAAACCATACTGTAATACAAATAACACTTCTCCATACAGACACACTACATTACAATGAATTTCCTTTAATAAACCTAACTGATCTTACAATCTAAATCATCACATGTCAATGCAAAACCTCACATTCCAATCAATACATTGCATTTACATTGTATTTATGATGCATAAAATCTCTGCACCATATACATTCTGCAAATGAATGTGAACAATATCATTGCAAGCTAACTACAAATACTGTACTCCAAACAATTCAACTATTTTAACCAATCAAGTAAACAAAAATCAATATATAAGTACCAACCAGAAAACAAAATTTAAAACCAAGGCTAACCCTTACAATACCAAGGATTACATATATCTAATTGTAAAAAACATTATACTGTACACACATTGAAGCATTGCAATAAACAACATACAGTACAGTACATCCCCTGTATCTCCCTGCCTTGAGTGTAATCTGTTTAAAGCCCCCTCCCCCCTAATGTTTCTGTTAAATCTCCCTGCCTTGAGTGTAATCTGATAAAGCCCCCACCCCCTATTGTGTCTGTTAAATCTCCCTGCCTGTGTTGCTGTGAGTGCAGTTTATGTAAATGTGGGGAGGGGGAGTGGGTTATAACCCCACCTCCTTGACTGTGATCTGTGTAAAGCCCCCTACCCCTAATGTGTCTGTTAAATCTCCCTGCCTGTATTGCTATGAGTGCAGTTTATGTAAATGTGGGGAGGGGGGGGCCCGATGTGCATACTGTGAGGTCTAACCACCCTCACCCGTTACCAACATACCGTTACCCCCCCCATCCTGGCCATGGCCCCTCCGCTTCTGCAAAACAGACACAAAAATTAAAACATCCAAAGTAATGTCCCCTAACCCCTTAATCACCATAGCGGTTATTAACCGCTACAGTAATTAAAGGGTTAACCCACCCTCACCCACCACTCGGGACACCTACATACCCTCCCACACTAACCCCTCACCCCGTGAGGCCTAACCCCCCTCACCCACTACCCACAAGGGAGGCCTACCCACATACCATTGGGGACCCCCCCCCCACCCCCAGTACCCACAATAAAAACAATAGTGACCAACAATAAACATCATTATATTTATTAAATACATTACCCACCCCCTGTGCCCTCCCATAAATACAAGATTTATCCTTTTACAAACAGGGTTCATAACGCAGCCCCATGCGAGTCCCCGGTGGGCTGGCGGGGCACCTGACAGACCTACAGGGTACCAGCAGCCCTTTTCAAACAGGTTCTGGAGGCCTGCTGGTGGGTCCCGCCAGCACCATGGCCCCCAGGTGGTCTCCTTGTGCCACCGTTGGCCACAATTGGGTCCCCACAGTAGGCCCAAGGATGTCTAGAGCCCCGGGTCAGACCCACAGGTGTCTTCAGGGCCTCAGGTGGTTCCCACGGGGGTCTGGGGAACTCACGGGTTCTCACTATGGGTCCGCGGTGCCCCCACAGAAGTGGGACCACAACTCTTCATCCCCGCACCTACGGGTCGGCGGTGCCCCCACAGAAGTGGGACCACACAGCTTCATCCCCGCAGACTACGGGTCAGCGGTGCCCCCACAGATGTGAGGCCACCGCTTCATCCCCGCATGTGTCACCCGTGGAAGCACCAGCCTGGTACCCGTGAGATACCCGAGGAAACCATAGGTGGTCTCCAGAGGTCTCACGTGGAACCACGGAACAAACCCTGAATGTAAAAAAAATAAACCTGGCCTATACATTCAATACATACACCCCCCCCCCAACACCTACAGTACAATAATGTGCAAATAACTATTATGCAGATATGGATAATAGATTAATTGCCCATTATTAAAAACATTAACTAGCATATTCAAATAAATAATAAAGTGCTATTGACCTCATCAAGAAGAAGTCTCCGTCGCCAGCAACATTCTTGTCTTGTCCACAAAATACATTGCCAAAACAAAGCCAATACATTGCAATTACATTCAGATATCAATTAACCCCTTAAACACCTTATCGGATAATAACCGCAAAGGTAATTAAGGGGTTTAGCAACTGTAAATATTCCTGTATATTCATTTGCATGGTAATCAAATAAGTAACAGATAATATAAATAACAGATCATGGGAATAAGTGCTTCAGACATAAAAGTAACATTAAGGAAGAGGAGTCCCTGCTCCGAGCAGCTTACAGTCTAATTGGTAGGTAGAGAGAACATACAGAGGCAGTAGGATGGCGTTCTGGTAAGTGTGTCTGCATGGGCCTAAGCTTTATGTATCATGTGTTCAGAATATCCACAGTACTATTCATATGCTTCTTTAAGCAAGTGTGTCTTAAGGTGGGTCTTAAAGGTGGATAGAGAGGGTGCTAGTTGGGTACTGAGAGGATGGGCATTCCAGAGGTGTGGGGCAGTCAGTGATAAAGGTTTAAGGCGGGAGAGGGCTTTAGATATGAAGGGGGTAGAAAGAATACATCCTTGAGAAGAACGCAAGAGTGTGGATGGTGCATAACGAGAAATTAGGGCTGAGATGTAAGGAGGGGCAGAAGAGTGTAAAGCTTTAAAAGTGAGGAGAAGAATGGAGTGTGAGATGCGGGATTTGATCGGAAGCCAGGAGAGGGATTTCATGAGGGGAGAGGCTGAGACAGATCTAGGAAAGAGTAGAGTGATTCTGGCAGCAGCGTTTAGGATAGATTGTAGGGGAAACGGATGAGAGGCAGGAAGGCCGGACAGCAGAAGGTTACAGTAATCAAGACGGGAGAGAATGAGGGCCTGAGTCAGAGTTTTAGCAGTCGAGCAACAGAGGAAAGGGCGTATCTTTGTTATATTGCGGAGGAAAAAGCGACAGGTTTTAGAAATGTTTTGAATGTGAGGGGCGAATGTGAGAGAGGAGTTGAGTGTGACCCCTAGGTAGCGTGCTTGGGCTACTGGGTGAATGATCGTAGTTCCAACAGTAATGCGGAAGGAGGAAGTAGGGCCAGGTTTGGGAGGAAGTATGAGGAGTTCTGTTTTAGCCATGTTGAGTTTAAGGTGGCGGAGGGCCATCCAGGATGATATAGCAGAGAGACATTCAGAAACTCTGGTTTGTACAGCAGGTGCAAGGTGAGGTGTTGAAAAGTATATTTGTGTGTCGTCAGCATAGAGGTGATAATTAAACCCAAAAGATGTTATTAGGTCACCTAGAGAGAGTGTATACAGAGAAAAGAGAAGAGATCCCAGGACAGAGCCCTGGGGTACCCCCACAGAGAGATCAATTGAGGAGGAGGAGGTGTTAGCAGAAGAGACACTGAAAGTACGATGGGAGAGGTAGGATGAGATCCAGGCTAGAGCTTTGTTCCGAATACCAAGAGTATGGAGAATGTGAAGGAGAAGAGGGTGGTCCACGTGTCAAATGCTGCAGAGAGGTCGTGTAATATGAGCAGAGTGTAATGACCTCTGTCTTTAGCAGCAAGGAGGTCATCAGTTTTTTTAGTGACGGCTGTTTCCGTGGAGTGAGCAGTGCGGGAGCCAGATTGTAGAGGGTCTAGGAGAGAATAGGTGTTGAGAAAATGGAGCAAGCGAGAGAATACAAGACATTCAAGGAGTTTAGAGGCAAAAGGCAGGAGGGAGACAGGTCGATAGTTAGAAAGACAGGTAGGGTCAAGCCTGCTGTTTTTGAGTAATGGTATGACTGTTGCATGTTTGAAGGAGGATGGAAAGGTTCCAGAGCAGAGGGAGGAGTTAAAAATGTGTGTGAGCATAGCGATTATATTAGGAGCAATAGGTTTTAGGAGATGGGAGGGAATGGGGTCAAGAGGGCAAGTGGTAGAGGGAGAAGAGGCGATCAACAGCGACACATCCTCCTCTGAGACAGTGGAAAAAGAGTCAAGGAAGGCAGGAGGAGAGTTAGGAAGAGGTGTAGGATGGAGGGAAGAAACAGAGGGGATGTTCTGCCGTATGGATTCCACCTTTTCCTTAAAATAGTCAGCAAAGTTCTGAGCGGAGATGGAGGAAGGAGAGGCAGCTGAGGGTGGTTTGAGTAGAGTATCAAAGACAGAGAACAGTAAGCATGGGTTAGACTTGTGCATGTTGATTAGTGAAGAAAAGTAGGCTTGTTTAGCTTGCGAGAGGGCAGAATTGAAACAGGATAGCATAAATTTGTAGTGAAGGAAGTCTGCGAGATTATGAGATTTCCTCCAGAGGCGTTCAGAGGAACGAGTGGAGGAACGCAGCATGCGCGTGTGGAAATTTAGCCACGGTCTAGGGTTAGAAGGGCGAGGGCGGCAGAGAGAAAGCGGGGCATGCAGATCAAGTGAGGAGGACAAGGCAGAGTTGTAGTTCCTGACCAGGATGTCAGGGTCTGTAGCAGAGCTGAGAGAGGAGAGGGAGGAGTGTAAAGTGGACTCAAAGTCAGGTAAGTGAATAGAGCGCAGGTTTCTGCAGAACCGAGGGGTAGATGGAGGTGGAGAAGGGGAGAAGCGAGATAGAGAGAATGAGATGAGGTGATGGTCAGAGAGAGGAAAAGGGGAAATGGAGAAATCGTAGAGAGAGAAGTTTTTAGTGAAAACCAGGTCTAAGTAATGGCCATCCTTGTGGGTGCTGGCTGCAGTCCATTGTTGAAGGCCAAAAGAAGAGGTTAGAGAAAGAAAGCGGGAAGCCCAAGGGAGAGAGGAGTCATCAATGTGGCAATTGAAGTCCCCAAGGAGAAAATAAAAGGAGTCTGAGGAGAGGAAGAAAGAGAGCCAGGATTCAAAGTGAGAGAGAAAGGCAGAAGGGGGACGAGTAGAGGTAGGTGGGCGATAGATAACCGCCACATGGACAGGGAGAGGAGAGAAAATCTGGACAGTGTGAGCCTCAAAGGAGGGAAAAGCAAGAGATGGAGGAATAGGAATGAATAGGAGAGAATGGAGAGAATTCAGTAATGCAAATGTGTCCACTACGGCAGTCTCTCCAAGCAATACAAAAAAAAAAAATTGCATCTAAGGCTGCGTCCATAGAAGTGCAGACAAAAAAACCGCGCGCTTACCTTAGGATATTAGTACAGGGTGAAGAATACAGTAAAATACTTATTCCAAAACCTATGTATGTAGTCTTTCACAGTGGTATCCGTAACTTGCGGTGAGTTCCTCTGCTCGACCCCAGAGAGGGGTATCCAAACCCTCAGGGTATACGAGAACGAAGAGAAAAAAAGGGGGAGCAAAGGATTAGAGGAGATTGACCTATATTACCAGTACTGAGATGACTTCATGGCATATCTAGCTGTTCAATAAAGGTGTGGTGATGAAATGATAGTAGTTTGTAGTCAAATACTCACACGGCCCTATGTGAGCACATATGTGTAAAGGTATCTTGCTTCTGGTAGCTACTTCTAAGCCCAAAAAACTGATAATGTTCGGATGGAAATGAAGGGGGGGGGGTTAGAATGATACTCATAAATTACTTACACGGCCATGTGTAAGCTCAATCCTGGGAGAGAATAATATGAGGTGCCTCTGGTGGACCCGTCCGTGGTACTTCCCGTGGCACCGTGTAATTCAGCTGCTGGCGGGCAGAGTATTGGGTGGCGGTTCCCCTTCCCTCACACGTTCCAATCCTCCCCCCTCCCCGATTCAGGAAAAGGGGATGTGTGGGGTGAAATGATAGCAGGGCGTCAATGACAGTCTTTAGTCAAAATAGAAGTTTTATTAAACATATAAATAGAAAAAAACTCACAAAGTGATGTTTAAAAAACCCCGTGGCACTCCTATCGGCGTGGCAGCAGGTCGCCTTCCAGCTGCGCTGTCTTCCGCGTCCGGATTCAGAAGTGATGGGAACTTCTGACGCGGCTGTGACTGCAGTCTGCTTCCACTTGCTACTGAGGCCTCCAATGTCCAAAAAGATGTGATGAATTAGAGCAACGCGTTTCGCCGTTCTGGACGGCTTCCTCAGGCTCAAAATGTAAAATGGTGGGGGTCTTCTTAACTTATATAGACCCATAATCATATATATTGGTTAAACATAGTCACTTAATTGTTATCTTCATTAAAGGAATATACCCCCATTGTGGTTTTGGTGTCTAATTTATATGCAGGGGGCTGCAGTAGATTGTAGAAAACATTATGGGAAACATTAAAAATGGATACTTGCTAGCTTGATCAAATGTAGTAATATGATACAAAAATGGTTATAGATGAAATTAATGCAAATATAAAATACTCTTAAAAGCATCCTAACAATCACTAAAAAATATATAATATATATGTCTATTCTCTAAATGAAATTCTAGTGCATTCTTCTTTCACAGGTTAAAATTCAAATACATTACAAATTTTATTACATTACAGTATAACTTAAAAAATGCATACAACTATTATGGTAAAAATAAAGCAAAATAATATCAATTTTACAGCGAAATTTAAAATAATGATAATTATGTTAAAAAACCCATACTGTTCAATATATCTTTAAAACATGTGTAACTATTATGTAAAAAGTTTAATTGAGATGATATATATAAATAAACCTACAAAATTTAAAAATAATGGTGCTTATGTTCAAACTTATATTTTTCACTTTAGATGAATATAGACCTGCATTTAGTTGCCAATGCAATTTATACACAGTAGATGGTTATCCGTGTGTCTATAATCAAAAAAACAGGGTTAGGTTGGTTAAAACGCAATGTATCTTGTATCTTGTTCCCCCAATCAACCCCTATATTTTGGTAAGTAAATCAAGTAAGTGACAGGGGAAGCAAAGGGAAGGGAAGGGGAGGGAAGGGTGTGGGGGGGGGGGAGGGGACCGTGGGGGGGGGCAGGTTTCCGAAAAAAGAAGGTCATAGGTCAATGGAGGGGAATGTGTGTAATTGTGCTTTCCTATTCACTTTCACACAAACGCAGCCATGTCCAAGTCAACATTCAGACCGTTGGGGGTTAGGGTTTTGAGTTGGTAAATCCAAAATGTTTCCCTTTGGCGTAAGCGCTTTAGCCTGTCTCCTCCCCTCCAATCTTCTGCCACCATTTCTATTCCCCTATAGGTCAAACCCTTAGGGTCACCCCCATGGGCTGAACTAAAGTGCAATGGTACACTGTGAGTTGCCACTTTCCTCCTAATGTTGCCTATGTGTTCCAGTATGCGGACCTTAAGACTTCTCGAGGTCCGGCCCACATACTGGAGACCACACGGGCATTCCAGCAGATATACGACAAAAGTGGACTTGCAATTAATAAATTGCTTTGTTTTAAATGATTTCTTAGTTTTTGTCGAAATAAAGCTTGTTTTCTCTCTTGACGTGTGTTTGCACGCCTTACAACTGAAACAGTTGTAAAAGCCCACTGGTTTGGGCAACCAGTTGGTGGTTTGCTCCACAACCTCCCTCCTATAAACACTGGGGACTAATTGCATCTTTATGTTGTTTGCCCGTCTAAAAATCACGCGTTAGGCTTCTGGTAGGTGGTCCTTCAATATTACATCCTTTCATAGAATGTGCCAATGCTTTTTTAAAATATCACATATTTTGTTGGCTTCAGTGTTGTAACGTGTAACAAAGGGTACTGTGATTTTATCATTATCTACCCTAAGTTTTTGTTTAGGTTTCAATAGTTCCTCCCTTGATAGTCCCAGTGTCTTTGTTAGGGCCTTCTCTATAACCCCCTGTTCGTAATCCCTTTCCTCAAACTTGCTTTTTAGGATCACAGCTTGTTCCTTAAACACCCCTACCTCAATACAGTTCCGCCTGATCCGGCGTAATTGGCCAAATGGTATATTCTTTAGCCACTGTGGATGGTGGCAGCTGTTCTGTAAAATAAAGTTATTCGCATCCACCTCTTTAAAAAATGTCTTCGTTTTGATTTGACCATCCTCTATGTAGATGGTCAAATCTAGGAAATTAATACTTGTCGGACTGATCTCTGATGTAAAAGATAGGTTTACCTGATTCTCATTGATACTGTATGTCTCAGAAAAAGGTTTAAATCTTCTTTGCTCCCATGCCATATGAAGATCACATCATCGATGTATCTCTTCCAGAGGACTAGGTTTGCTCCAAAGGGGTTACCTGACCAGATGTTCTTCTCCTCCCAATGTGCCATAAAAATATTTGCGTAGCTGGGAGCAAACCTAGTCCCCATTGCGGTCCCACATTTTTGTATGAACATGGAGCCATCGAACCAGAAGAGGTTATGTTTTAGAATAAACTTAATTCCATCAATTAAGAATGTTTTCTGTTCAAGTGGGATTAAAGGATCTCCTTCTAAAGCATTCCTTACTGCCTCACATCCGTCTTCATGCCTAATCGAGGTATAAAGTGAGGTCACATCACACGTGATCATGAGGAAATCTTTCTGCCACTGGACCTCAGATAAAACCCCTAGAACCTGTAGGGTGTCTCTTAGGTATGATCTTGCATTAGTGGCATACTTCTGAAGATAATGATCTACATATTCAGAGAAGTTTTGCATCAGTGACCCAATCCCTGAGATGATTGGTCTCCCCGGGGGTCTAAGGCGGTCTTTGTGGATCTTGGGTAAGAAGTAAAATACCGCCTTTACTGGTTGTGATTTTAACAGATATTGGTATTCTCTCTCACCCAAAATCCCCACATCCTTAGCTTCAATTAGAATGTTCAACAATTCCTCCTGAAACTTTTTTGACGGGTCTTGCTCTAGTTTCTCATATGTAATGCGATCATTCAGGATGCGTAACGCCTCTGTGTGGTAGTAATGTGTGTCCATCACTACCACCCCACCTCCCTTATCTGCTGCACTAAAAGCATTGTCAGAAGACAGAAGTATCACTATAAAACCAGCAGATAAGGGAGGTGGGGTGGTAGTGATGGACACACATTACTACCACACAGAGGCGTTACGCATCCTGAATGATCGCATTACATATGAGAAACTAGAGCAAAACCCGTCAAAAAAGTTTCAGGAGGAATTGTTGAACATTCTCCCCCTCTTCCCTTTGCTTCCCCTGTCACTTACTTGATTTACTTACCAAAATATAGGGGTTGATTGGGGGAACAAGATACAAGATATATTGCGTTTTAACCAACCTAACCCTGTTTTTTTAATTATAGACACACGGATAACCATCTACTGTGTGTAAATTGCATTGGCATCTAAATGCAGGTCTATATTCATCTAAAGTGAAAAATATGAGTTTGAACATAAGCACCATTATTTTTAAATTTTGTAGGTTTATTTATATATATCATCTCAATTAAACTTTTAACATAATAGTTACACATGTTTTAAAGATATATTGAACAGTATGTTTTTTTTTAACATAATTATCATTATTTTAAACTTCGCTGTAAAATTGATATTATTTTGCTTTATTTTTACCATAATAGTTGTATGCATTTTTTAAGTTATACTGTAATGTAATAAAATTTGTAATGTATTTGAATTTTAACCTGTGAAAGAAGAATGCACTAGAATTTCATTTAGAGAATAGACATATATATTATATATTTTTTTGTGATTGTTAGGATGCTTTTAAGAGTATTTTATATTTGCATTAATTTCATCTACTGCTGCGGCCGAGTTTATTCGAGCATTTGCCCGTTCTCGGCCGCAGCAGTAACCTGGCGCGCGCCGGAGGGTGCCGGGCGCGCGCCGAAGCCTCGGAGGAGAGGCCTGCCGATCGGGGCTTCCCCCTCTCCTTACCGGGTCCGCCGGGTTCCCCGGAACGTCCCGCCGCCGTCGTGACATCCACGTGACACCAGGGCTCCCTCGGGGGGCCCTGGGCACGCGTACAGGCGGCACAGGCACCCGATGATGCGTGACCGCGCATCGGTGATGCGCGGCACGCTGAGGGAGTGCGGCTCGCAAGCCGGGACATTTCCCGGCTTGCGGAATGAGCCGCACTCGGATAAAGTGTGCCGCCTGTGTATAACCATTGTTGTATCATATTACTACATTTGATCAAGCTAGCAAGTCTCCATTTTTAATGTTTCCCATAATGTTTTCTACAATCTACTGCAGCAACCCTGCATATAAATTAGACACCAAAACCACAATGGGGGTATATCCCTTTAATGAAGATAACAATTAAGTGACTATGTTTAACCAATATATATGATTATGGGTCTATATAAGTTAAGAAGACCCCCACCATTTTACATTTTGAGCCTGAGGAAGCCGTCCAGAATGGCGAAACTCATTGCTCTAATTCATCACATCTTTTTGGACATTGGAGGCCTCCGTAGCAAGTGGAAGCAGACTGCAGTCACAGCCGCGTCAGAAGTTCCCATCACTTCTGAATCCGGACGCGGAAGACAGCGCAGCTGGAAGGCGACCTGCTGCCACGCCGATAGGAGTGCCACGGGGTTTTTTAAACATCACTTTGTGAGTTTTTTTCTATTTATATGTTTAATAAAACTTCTATTTTGACTAAAGACTGTCATTGACGCCCTGCTATCATTTCACCCCACACATCCCCTTTTCCTGAATCGGGGAGGGGGGAGGATTGGAACGTGTGAGGGAAGGGGAACCGCCACCCAATACTCTGCCCGCCAGCAGCTAAATTACACGGTGCCACGGGAAGTACCACGGACGGGTCCACCAGAGGCACCTCATATTATTCTCTCCCAGGATTGAGCTTACACATGGCCGTGTAAGTAATTTATGAGTATCATTCTAACACCCCCACCCTTCATTTCCATCCAAACGTTATCAGTTTTTTGGGCTAAGAAGTAGCTACCAGAAGCAAGATACCTTTACACATATGTGCTCACATAGGGCCGTGTGAGTATTTGACTACAAACTACTATCATTTCATCACCACACCTTTATTGAACAGCTAGATATGCCATGAAGTCATCTCAGTACTGGTAATATAGGTCAATCTGCTCTAATCCTTTGCTCCCCCTTTTTTTCTCTGCATCCATAGAAGAACAAGCAGCGCTGAGGCATGCGGACGCTCCGTGCTGAGCCCCTGCATCCTCAATGAGGATGCCTTGAGAGGGGGCTCACACGAGCGTCCGCAGGCGTGCTCAGGCTTTGGAGTTTTCAGCCGAGCGCCAAGCTGTTTTTCAGCGCGCTGTCGGCTGAAAACATCCAATCAGGCTTAAGCAGCGTCAACGTCACGGCGCCGTGACCTCGGCGCCGTGACATTGACGTCAGTGCGTCGCTGGCGATTGGCCCAGCGACGTCACTGCCCCGCCTCCAACCACCTCCCCCCGGCTCCCTTCGTGCACGCTGGCTCGCCTGCAAGTCTGTGCAATCGCTCTGACTGAAACAGGCGAGCCTCAGCGTTAGCGCGCCTCCGCTCTCCCCACCCCTCTATGGTCCGGGCCTACGTCTACAAAAATTATTTCTAGGGTCTGCTTTGAAGTTCTACTGCTGTGTTATCCTCCAACAGCACACTGTTCTATTACACTGGACTCCTGAAATGTTCCTGTTTAACATCAGGAACACAGAGCACTACGGTAGTCGCTAACTCTTGTTTGTGTGTAAATTCTTTATTTATTGTTCAAGACTGTTACATCCATGCATTAATGTTTCCATTTGTCACATATAATAGTACTGTTAACTAGAGATACATTCTGTAGATCAATGTAAAATCTGCCACCCACTCTTGATCTTTCTAAAAAGGGTTATATACCCCAGAACCATCTTGCACGGATGAGCTGGATTCTAACTGGTTAAGCTGTTCAAGAATTAAATAACTTCATAAATACACAATGTTAAAGTTTAGTCCAGCAGGTACTGAAGCAAATATCATGGGATATTGTATTTTAGGACAATTTTCTCAACTGAAATCAATGTGAAATTTGTAATCCTTAGGAACTAATAATAGCAATAACTAACACCCCAAGATAAGTATACTGCATATCATTTAGGGTACACTTTAAAATGACATTTTACAGCTTTACCTACATTGCTGCAAACTAAATTTGAAGGTGTATAATCCAGCATTTTAAAGTATCATGCATGGTTTCCTTTAATGTACCTAATGGTTTAACCATTAAAATGAATACAGACAATAATTGATTTTCCTGTTTTCCCATTTACATTTTAGAACCATCAGCCTTTTTTTTTTTCAATTTGCTTGAGCCCATTAAAATCAGGCAGCAATTGCAAGAAAATACATACTGTACTGTATCTTAAGCAAAAAGAGAAATCTGTCAGAACTACAACTTTTAAATATCCACCAGAACGTTGTATTAACAAGTTCCCTAATTTTTCAAAGGTTGCAGGGAAAAGATTTCTATAAAACCTAATTATGTGAACAATGACATGTTACTTTATGGGTCAATATTCATCTGAAAACCTACTGAAGATTAATTAGTTAGGCCTATTCAGTGTTTTATTAAACTGTTTTAAAGCAGGATTATATACAGTATTATTGCAACAAAAATTGTTTTAGAGCTCTGTAAACATATTCTGTTTCAATTCCGCTGTTGGTACGCTATATTTTGCAAACTGTCACCCAAGATTTATATTGAATTTCCCAACAATCTTAAACATTATTATTTGATGGAGAGACATTTCTGGGCATGTATACACCATTTGGAGGTGATTTAAAGTAAATAAAAAAGGGGCTTATATGGTTATTTTAATAAAGCAGCACTTAAATATCCATAGATTATTCCAATCCCTTGCACATAATGATATATTTGCTGTAGATTTTAGCAAATAAAAAATGGATCTGAAATTTCAGCTGCTCCGATTTGGACCACTACAGTATGGTGATAGTGGGTATTTATCAAAGGCTTCCAGGCAAAAAACTGGGTCAAGGTTGGTGCAAAAGACAGTACAAGATGTATCAATACCAAAGAAAATGTATCTATTTGAAAACAAGGACAATTTTATGTTTTGTAACTTGGTGACTTACAGTAGACAAATACTGTAGATTCCTTGGGATCTTACTTCAAAAATACCATGATTATTGCTGCACCTCCACAAAGCAAACCAAACCAAACCAAACTTGCTGAATCCAAGATTTTGCTGATTTGGTCAGATTTGAACTTTGATTGTAAATTCTCCATGCTGCTTCAAAACCTCACGTGATAGACGGGCAAAACTTCAGTAAGGAAAAACGAGAAAGGAGTGCAACAAAGGATGTTATTAGTAGGGTCGCCCCTGACTACTAATCTGCCCTTCTCCTGGCACTTAGCCCTAGTAATGCTGGCCTGCCAGTGGTGATCACAGGGTTTTCCCCTTCACTGGTGCTGCCCCTGATTGTCAGAGGAGGTGGTGACAGCCGGCCTGAGATTGCCCAATCCTGGGACAGATCTTGTGCCCTCTCCTGGCTGTGCTTAAGAGCAGACACTGCCCACCTTCAGGAGTTTCCTTCCCCCACTTGAGGAAGGCAGGTCACACATTGGAGTGGCTGCATATTGGGCCTAGCGAATACCCAGGATGTGGAAGACCGGTGCACCGCCGAGAAGCAAGAGCTGGACAATTGACCATTTGAAAAATATATTGGTAAAACAGCATCACAATAGAGTCCTGGAGGATCCTTTGACAAAACGCTTCGGCGTGAAACGCGTTAGAGGATCCGCCAGGACTCTACTGTGATGCTGTTTTACCAATACATTTTTCAAACTGTCAATTGTCCAGCTCTTGCTTCTCGGCGGTGCACTGGTCTTCCACATCCTGGCTATTCACTGTCTATCACTTACCAATGAGCACGCTGGTTTGCTGACAGTGCCACTTTGGATACAGTCCCGTCGGACATACACCGCATGCCAGTACTGCGGAGCCACTCATGGATCACAGCCTTTCCGTCAAGTGAGGAGGAGTGTGCTTCCATTCAGAGGACTACTGAACCGTTATCCTGTCGGACATACACCACTCACAGACTACCGCCTTCCGTCCAGGGAGGAGGAGTTCGTTTCCATTCAGAGGACTACTGAAACGTGGGTGTGAATACAATGCGATTGGTGCTTATTTCTAAGCCAGTTGTTGAGAGCTTTATACGGGCTGTCAGCGCTGCACTTACCCCTTCCCCTCTACAGTTGGGATGTTAGGTGGCTATATATGTTCTTATAGAACTCATAGCTACATCTCAGCACTCCAATTTTTCTGAGCACCAGAACAGGTAACAGATTTACTATACAAATTGCATATTGGGCCTACTCTATTCCTCTTCCCCTTTGGGGATAGTGGTTGTGTACCATACCTCTGCCTCTGCTAGGGAGGTGGGGAAGAGCTAGGATGGCTGTGGGTGCCCTTGGCCTGTAGTGACGGTTCAGGGACCATCTTCTGTGATAGCTGACCTGACACACTGTATCCGGTAGAAGACTGCCGTGTAACTGTTACTGCAGAGTGTGGTAATAAACCCGTTCCTGTTTTGCAATATATCTCCTGCCTGGTGCATGACGTTACTGGAGAGAGCGGTAATAAGTTCTACCATGGGAGATCACCTTCAGTTCCTGGAGCCTACGGCAGATGGAGGCGCTACACTGCTATGGAGATATGTGGGGTATGAACCCCAGAAGCCTGTTCCAGTGTCCCCACTACCATCGACGGACAACTCAGCCCTCCTGTTGCCAGCAGGTATATGCACCATACACCCTTTAATGGCCCCTATCTGCGATTGGGTGGGGGAAACACTGTTACAAGTATAAAATACTTTATACAGAAAAGTAGCATAACATTAAAAACTCACATATAATATTGCATAAACCAGCACAGACAAAGTCTTTATCATAAATCAATAGTGTCTGGCTGACAATTTGTCTATTGTTAGCGGTGGGACTCCCAGAGGGAAGGTAGCAAACACCGTATCATTCAGTCAGATAGTAAGATGGATCTTCAGAAGTTTCATGGCGACACTAAGGATATGACATCACAACGTTATCATTGACCAACCACTTCACGTTTAGTGTCATTACGCTTCATAAGGTTTTTGGCTAGTAGACATACTAGGAAGCCTTAAATAGAGGCTAGCTACAGTATGTAATGTGACTACTCTAAAAACATTAACTCTATAAGTACAAATAAGGGGCCAGACAATATGACAGAGGAACTCCCTTCACTTATTAAATAATTTGCATTTTTTTGTCATGTTCACCTGTATATTTTTAAAGCTCGAATAGCTTTTACAACAAATTGTAACCCGCTCGGGCAAGTGATTACATATATCACAAAGTTTGAGATGCAATTAATACAATTTGAAACTGAATTCTTTCTCAGTAGCCTCTGCCTTTACAAGCTTGTCACATGACATGAATTAACATACAACACAGTGTCCCAATGGTCTCTGAAGTAAATAGCCAACATGAGGATTCCAGTTGGACTCTTAAAGAGCTCTAGGGGCCAGAATATTTTTCAAATTATATGTCTTTCTAAAGACTACCTTAGGTTTATCTTCTAGATTAACTTTAAATAAGGGTCAATCTGTAAAACAAAACAATGTTTCCTAACATCTTTCTGATTAGGGGAATCTTGTTTACCATAATTTGTAATAAACATTGGTGCTTTGGGTATATCTAGTTCATTATTTTTAGCTCTAGGTATTAAAAGACTTTTGCATGGTACTTTTTTTGTACAAATACAGATTGCACCAAAGTAGAATCATAACCCTTCTCCAAAAATCTTTGGCTAAAAATATCAGATTTTTCAACAAAATCATCAATTTTTGAGCATTTTCTCCTCATTATTAAGATTTTTTTCATGGTATATTGTCGAGTGACTTATTTGAATTATTCATTTTAAGATTAAGATAGGACTTGACATCAACTGTTTGAAGAAGGTTTTACTGATCCCCTGATTATTGTCAATCTTACACTAATATGGTTTCCAACTTAAAACTATATATCTACTGTATCATTAGAATTGAGGAAAGAAAGGCTTCCAAATTCTCATCAGACCCAGACCCAACAATAAGAATATCATCAAAGTATATTTTATAATACCTAATATTTTTCTTAAAAGTGTTGTTATCCCAAATATAATCATTTCCCCAGAGCCCTATAAAAGTCTAGCATAATTAGGGACAAAGCAAGTTCCCATAGTCATCCCATTTATATGGTTTTAGAATTGGTGTTCAACTAGAAAATCATTGTGATTCAAAATAAATAAAATACTATCCAAAATAAATTGTTGTTGGGTCTGTGGTATTGTGGTATTGTGAGAAAGAAAATAAGTAACTATTTCACTACCATGAGGGTTTTTAATACAGGTGTATAGTGAAACAACATCTATGGTGACACATCTATAACTAACATCCTAAACAAAAAATTGTAATTTTTCCAAAACATCCATACTCTCTTTAAGGAAAGAAGGAAGTCTTTGTGAGTGGAGACAAAAAGCAATCAACATAATCTGATAATCAGACATGATAGTCGATTCCATTTACAATCGGATTGCCATGGAGAATCGTAACTTGTATGTATCTTTGGTAGATGAAGAAAAAAAGTGAATCCGGGTACTACCGATTTGCTTCAGACTAATTTCATTTATTGAGCCAAAATGGCAACATTTCGATCAATGCAATGACCTCTCTCAAGTGTTAGTGGCATAATACAAACAACCCATTGTGTCTCTTATACATAGTCCCTACATCCAAAGGTGTCCGATGATGGTGATCATCCGCTGGTGTCTTGCATTTACATCAATCCGCACCGTCTGTTTGAAGATCCCGCAATCTCCTGTTCGGAATGTGATATCATCTGGGTATCCTCTGTCATCGCTTATAGGTCCACTCCAGGTCCGTAAATCTCACGATATTTCAGGGGGCATCTGACATCATCGCATGTGCGTGCCTCCGTTTCTTGCTGTCGTTGCTAGGTGATAGGATCCTCTCTTCCTCTGCGCATGCATCTCTTTGGTCTCCATGTTCAATGCTTTGCAGCATCTCTCTATCACTATGTGAAAGTTGTCCTCTGCATTTTTGGTTTTACCAAAGAGGGAGGATAAGATATAATCAGCAGAATATTCTCCAGTCCTTTAAAAACATCTAATCCCCAGTGTTTGATTCCTTAGTGAAATAACTTAAAAATGTAAAATGGAAGATTATAGTTTTCATCTCTTCAGATGAGGTCCAGTCTTAATTGATAATGTTGAATAATGTGGAATATTATCCATGCGTGTTCTGTCCCAGAGTTACACTAACCTTATATTCCAAATCAGTGAGGTACCAGCAACAGCAGCAATAAGAGATCTGTGGGTAATGTATAAATCTCCCTTTCTCACAGATAACCTGCATGTAAGGAGATAGCTAAGGGATACATTGTAATTCAATCCCTTGGGAAATACAGTGTCAAAAGTGTATATCCAATATGCCTCTCTGTAATAAAGTAACATCTTTTTCTATACCAGCAGTAGTACTCTGAACTTGTTCTATTCCCATAATTCGTAGTGATGAGGCTGAATGTTTGAAATTGGTGCAGTGTTTTATTAAAGCAGTGTCCTTCGCTGTGTGGTTGATCTTACTTTTGTGTTCTATGAACCGTGGCTGGTGCTGTGCACGATGCATGGAGTTTGGCCCCCTGCAGACGCACTTACCTGAATGCCCTCCTACTGTCTCTGTACGTTCTCCCTACCAATTAGATTGTAAGCTTCCCGGAGCAGGGACTCCTCTTCCGAAATGTTACTTTTATGTCTGAAGCACTTATTCACATGATCTGTTATTTGTATTATTTGTTATTTATATGATTGTCACGTGTATTACTAATGTGAAGCTCTATGTACACTAATGGCGCTATATAAATAAAGACATACATACATACATACATGAATCATGTTTTTAGCATACGATTAGTCTTATCTATGTAGCATAGACCACAAGGACACTTGATAATATACAAAACACTGCTTGTTGTGCAAGTGATCCTACTTTTAATTCTATACACTTTACCATCTCTAGGGTGCAAAAAATAATCTCCAGTGTTCAAGCTATTACATATAGAGCAGCTGTAGCATTTATAACATCCCTGCTTAGGTGTACTCAGAAAATGTGGAGATGTGTAGTGTTCCTTATGGTTCTTCTGCGCATGGAAGTTCTTTCAATAAAGAATTTGAAAGAAAGAAGTTTTAACTGGGGATTAGATGTTTTTAAAGGACTGGAGAATATTCTGCTGTTTGTATCTTGTCCTCCCTCTCTGGTACAACCAAAGCTGCAGAGGACCCCTTTTACATAGTGATGGAGAGCTGCTGCTTAGCATTGAACTTGGAGATCAAAGAGACGCATGCGCAGAGGAACAGAGTATCCCATCACCTAGCAATGACAGCAACAAACGGAGCTTGGAGTGGCCCTCTCAGCGACAACGGTGGATACCTAGATTATGTTACACGCCAAACAGGAGATTGCGGGATATTCAAACAGACGGCATGGATTGATGTTGTTGTTGAAATAATTCAAATTTACAATATTTGAGGTTGAAGAAATAATGATATTGAAGTGTATTCATGTAGCTACATGGAGAGATGCATTTCAGCAGCATGGCACCAACACGGGACACCTTTGGATTTAGGGACTATATATAAGAAGAGACACTATGGGTTGTTTGAATTATGCCACTTACATTTATGGCTCAATAAATGAAATTAGTTTGAAACAAATCCATTGTGCCCTGATTCACTTTTTTTCTGCAGATTTTGAATCATTATTTCTATTTATCTTATGGTGTGCTGCATAGATCTTTATGTTTCTTTGGTAGATGATGCATAATCGGAATGTGTGATATTCATCGAAAATGTATAGATATTCTTTAAGAGACAGAATCCCATCTTCCCTAGCCTTAAGTAGAAATTTCTCAAGACGGGATATTAATACTGTAGTAGGGTTACTATCTAAATGTTGATAAGAGACCTTGTCATCTAAAAGATTTGGTGCGTCCTTCACATAATCTTGACAGTTTTGTGAGACCATACCACCTCCTTTATCAGCTTGGCATATTATTAAATTGGAATCCGAACAATTCCATCAAAACTTTTCTTTCATATCTATCGAGGTTATCATTAACAATGAAATATCTGGAATTACCACACAGTTGAAGTCCTTTTCTATTAATTTACCAAACATTTCAATATAGGTAGGGTACATTCAAAGAGATAAAATACTAATTTATTTTTTTATGAAGTCTGTAAAACATTTGTCTTACTATCATTAAACTTAATCAAATTAAACTGAAAAGATCTCTTAAAGCATTTATTCAGTAACAGACGGCTCCCCAAAATCTGGAGGACACTCTAGATCCTCCATTCACATGAAATCTGGAATACTTATAGGGGCAGACAAATATTATGTGTTTTTTATATAGTGTATTTTTAATGTTACTTTATTAGAAAAAAAATGTAGATCAATATAGAGATCGAAATGATCTAGTTTGTTGACTGGTGCAAAAAGACAATCCCTTCTTAAGAAGTCTAAATTTAGGTCCTGTTAATTGAACATTAAATACATTGAAAATGCCAGTATCTTTTCACATTTGTTCTGTGGGATCAATTTCTTCGATTAAGGTTTTAGATTCCCTACCTCGTCTTCTTCTGTAGCACTTCTTTTTCTTCCCTTGTGCCAGGAGTCTTGTCCAGTGCTCAGGGGCTCTGGTACAACCATTTAGTTATAGCTCCTAACGGTAAATTGGAGCTCTGTTCTAAAAAATAAGAGAAGGGGAGACTAAAGAAATTTTGACTGTGACGGGCAATTTTCACTTAAAATGTGATAACCGTTTAATAAGGTACTTCTTGATTTGTCTGGGGCATTAGGCCTACTTGGATTACCTTTTCAAAAAAAAGAGTTCTCTTTTTTCACATTTTTCAAAGCAGACTTGTTATAATTCCAAAATGTATGTGATAGATTTCAATTCTGTTTGTGATTATACTGTAATTCCTATGACCACCTGGAAAAGGGGATCCAATACATTTATTTCTGTATGTCTCTTAATCCCCATTTGAGGGACATATTTCACACCCCACCAACTTAAGCAGAGACGTCTGCTTACCAGGGGATAGTAATATACATGTATATATAAATATATATTCTGTATTCTGAGTATGAACTGCACTACATACTGCTGCGGCCCCTCCTATCCTCCTATTTACCCGTAAAAATGTTGGGATGTTTTCAATTTGTGTCTGGGTTTTCCTCACGTCGGCCGCATCACCAGACAAGCACTAATGGTGCTTATCATTGAAAGCGCCCGCGGCGCCGGAAAACAGTGAAAAACGCCGCATTTTTTAAAATCCCGCAGTGGCGGCCACAGGAGGTTAAAGGTGGCCGCCACTGTAACATACCAGTATTATAAATAACTGACATACTAAGAGTATGACTGTCATTGCAAACAACTGGAATTTGGCCCACTATCAATACACACGAGGTACCTACACTCTAACTCTTCACCCTCAGTCACTCTGACATTAGTGATTGGGCTATACATCCAGAATAGGTGTATGTACACCTTGACTCCATCGTTTGGATCTATTTGAGGATGTGTGGACAACTGGGCTCGTGACACAGTTAGAGTGTTAAAGGAATTTAATATATCTATGTCCAACACCTTAGAGTTTTGACCCACATGATTTTAACCACTGAAATATAAGTGTTAATTAAGTAATAATCCCTGAAGAACAGGGCATTACTGGCCAATAATGCCCTGTTCTGAGGGGATTTACAATGAAGTGACTGGTGATGAATGGTTTTAAGAGGGCACATGAAAGACATTGGGAATCTTCATACTGTGTGGTAGTTGGAGCCGGAATGCCACAGGATTGATTTGTTCACAAATAGGGAAGGGACCCAGGAACTTAGGTGCCAATTTTGGAGATCGTACCTTGAGGTGGATATTCGTAGAAGAGAGCCATACCAAATCCCCTGGCTTGTAACTGGGCGCCGAACGACGACGACGATCGGCCTGTAGTTTCGATCTGCGGGAGGAGTCGAGAAGGGTAGACTGAATTCTGGACCATGCGGTTTGGAGGGAAGAAATGCGTTCATCTACGGCTGGTACTCCAGAAGGAATGTTGGAGATGGGTAGAAAGGGAGGGTGGAACGCATAATTTATAAAGAAGGGCGACTCCCGGGTGGCTTTGTTTTTTGCAGAATTGACAGCGTTCTCTGCCCAAGGAAAGAGTTGAGCCCAATCATCCTGGGAATCGGATATGAAACATCTCAGGTATTTTTCCAGGGATTGATTGATTCTCTCTGTTTGTCCATTGGACTGTGGATGAGAGGCGGAAGAAAAAGAAGAAGAGATGCCCAATCTCTTGGTGAAAGTTCTCCAAAATTTGGATACGAACTGAGAACTTCTGTCAGAAACAATGGACGAAGGAATCCCATGAATCCGTAAAATCTGCTCCGTAAAGATATCAGCAAAGGCGGGGGAGGTGGATAATCCTTTAAGTGGAATAAAATGGGACATCTTCGAGAACCTGTCCACGACCACCAAGATAGTGTGCATTCCTCTGGACCTGGGCAACTCCACGATGAAGTCCATCGAAATGTGGGACCAGGGGCAGTCAGGAACTGGAAGAGGTAACAGAAAACCCTGAGGCTTTTGACGGAGAGTCTTGCTTTGAGCGCACGTGGGGCAGGCGCGGGTATACTCCAAAATATCTTGAGACATCCTTGGCCACCAGAAATTCCGATGAATGAGATCAGTAGTCTTCTTAAAACCTGAGTGACCTGCAGAGTGACCCCAAGACAGGACCTCTGGAACAAATTTGGAAGGTACGAAGAGTTTGTTGTCGGGAACGACCAAGTCCTTGGGAATGCATCTCTGGGAGTGCAAAATCTTGTCAAAATTCTTGAAAGAAGACGTGGCGAGAATCCTCTCTTGTGGAAGGATAGTCTCCAAAGGTTCCTCTGGTCTCTCTTCAGAAGAATGAATTCGGGAGAGTGCGTCTGCCTTTACATTCTTGGTCCCGGGGATATAGGAAAGGTGAAAATCGAATCGAGAAAAAAAAAGAGCCCAATGAGCCTGTCGTGGATCAAGGCGTCGAGCGTTTTCTATGTAAGAAGGTTCTTGTGGTCCGTGAGAAAAGTAAACGGCTCTTTTGACCCCTCCAGCAGGTGTCTCCACTCTTGAAGCGCCATCTTCCCGGACAGAAGTTCCCTGTTACCCACGTCATAGTTCCTCTCAGCGGATGAGAATTTCTTGGAAAAATATGCACAGGGATTTAACTTATCTTGAGGCGTGGGTCTCTGAGAAAGAATGGCTCCAGTGCCGCAATCAAAAGCGTCCACCCCAGGACAAAGCGAAGTTCAATGTTGGGATGATGGAGAATAGGTGTGGATATAAAAGCTCCTTGAGTGTCTCAAAGGCGGAGATGGCTTCGGATGACCAAGCAGAAGGATCAGCTCTTTTCTTGGTGAGCGCAGTAAGAGGTGCCACAATGGTAGAAAAACTCAGTATAAACTTACGATAGTAATTAGTAAACCCTAAAAAACATTGTATGGCATTGAGAGAACTGGGTCTTGGCTATTCAGTGACTGCTTGAAGTTTACCGGAGTCATTACAAGATACTCGTAGTGTCCACTACGCATGTTGAAGGCTGTTTTCCATTCATCCCCCTTCCTGATGCGCACCAGGTTATAGGCATCACGTAGATCCAACTTGGAAAAAATCTTGGCCCCCTGTAATTTATCGAACAGTTCGGTAATAAGGGGAAGGGGGTAACGATTTTTAATAGTTATGTGATTCAAACCCCTGTAATTGATGCAAGGCCTCAACGACCCGTCCTTTTTCTTGACGAAGAAAAACCCAGCCCATGCTGGGGAATTGGAGTGACGAATAAAGCCTTTCTTGAGATTCTCCTGGATATATTCATCTGTAGCGTGAGATTCTGGTAACGACAAGGGGTAGGTCTTGGACTTGGGTAGGGAGTAACCTGGAACCAGATCGATTGGACAATCGTAAGTCCTGTGTGGAGGCAAAAGGTCTGACTGTACCTTATTGAAAATGTCCCGGAATTGGTGGTAAACAGAAGGTAGAATAACCTCTGGAACAGAGGTATTGGCCAGCAGTTGATGAGTTTTGTCTTACCTCGGCCTCCAGGACATGGGAGCAGAGGAAGTCCAGTCAATGAGAGGATTGTTAAGCTGCAGCCAAGGAAGACCAAGGGTGATGGGTATCCCAGGAACGTGAATGGTATTGAGAACTAAGATCTCCTTGTGCAGATGTGAGGACAGAAGCAAGGGGACCGTCTCGAAGGAGATGTGGGCCGGGGTAAGAGGACGTCCATCGATACCGACGAGTGCAACGGGAATCTTCTTCCTCACGAGTGGTATGCGATTTAGCCTGGCGAATTGAAGGTCCACGAAGTTTCCTCCAGCTCCTGAGTCAATGAAAGCGGCGGAAGAAGTCTGGAACTTATCGCCTGAAAGGGAGACTGAAAATGTAAGTTTCTTAGGGAGTTCACCTTTATGAAGGGGACGTGGAGACATTACACCCAGAGAGAGCCCCTCTGTACTCACTGGGTGTTCCCTTTTCCCGGACGCAGTGGACACTCCCAAACCAGATGCTCCATGGATCCGCAGTAGAAACACAATCCCCCGATGTGGTGGAACTGCCGTATCGGTGTGCGGATGCGTTGTATCCCCAATTGCATTGGCTCTGGCAACTCCCGTGCAGGACGAAGAGGTGTGGTAGCACTTGGGGTAGCAGGAGTGCTGCTGGGAGTACTGGAGAACGTAACTTGAAAGTTATGGAAGCGAGTGCACTGATGCTCTGAGCGGCGTACCTGGATACGTTGATCCACTCGGACGGCCAAATCAATGAGGACCTCCAATTGATCCAGCCTGGATTGGCGAGAGAGTTCATCCTTGATGGGATCTGCCAGGCCTTGCCAGAATACGGAGACGAGAGCCTCTTGTCCCCAGTTAGTCTTGGCTGTTAGGGTCTGGAATTCCACAGCATACTGTGTCACCATTCGCCGTCCCTGAGTGATCTGGGGAAGAGAAACAGATGCCATCTCCCGGGGGAATCGAATACTTGTTGGAACTCGGCTTTAAATGCCGGGTAATCTTGGGTAAGGTCAGAACGTCGCTCCCAAACCAGGGAAGCCCAAGTCAGGGTGCTCCCAGTGAGGAGGTTATAAATGTGGGCTACCTTCTTGCAATCAGTATTGTAGAGATGGGGGGCCATTTCAAACTGCGCCTCACACTGGTTTAGGAAACCCCTACATTCTTGCGGTTCACCTGCTTAAGGCTTGGGGGGATGAATCCTTACATCGGAGCTGCTAACTGAGCTTGCAGAGTGGGGGCTTACATCTGGCGAGGTCGCGGTCGGTACTTGGTCTGAGAGTACTGCGACCTGGCGTGTAAGTGCCACAATTTAATCCGCCATGGCCTGGTTTTGCTGAAGCAGATTGGAGAGAAACCGTTGAAGTTCGGTCAGGTCTGCGTCTTGTGGGCTCGACATAATGTTATGCCGGTGCTGCCCGCAGACCAGACCCGTCCCCTGAGTTGAAGGGGGAAGTGGTAATACACGCACCCGCAGCAAAGGGAGCGTGTCCGGAGTGTGGTATAAAGTGTTGCCAGGCCAGGTGTAGTAAGGTAGACAATACTTGCCGGTACCGGTTGTAGAGATAGGGTAAAGAATGCCTTGCCGAGGTCAGGGAGTGGATAGCGGAGATAGGTTGTAGTCCAAGCCATGTTCAAGGGGTTACCAGAGTGAGTGTTGTCCAAGGAGTGCCGAGATCGAGAGCCAGAGGGGGTAGTAGTACAAGCCGCATCAGAACCTGTGAAAACACTGAGAGAATCCAGAAATACTTCCATACAGAGACTATGTCGTGCAAAGACTGAGAGCAGAGAGGAGCTATATAAAGCAGGAAGGTCCAATTAGGAATGGAGGCGGGACAAGAAGAGCTACAGGGAGACACTGCAGATTGCTGCAGGCATAACAGGCCAGGTGAGTCTTGTTGGTAACCTGAGTATGCCCGTGCGGTGTGCAGGGGTGGAGCCTGAGGTCCGGGGGATGGGAAGAAGAGTGTGCAGAATGAGCGTACTCCGTAACGCGTGTATGCACGTGGACTGAGCCAGTGGATGGTGCAGGTGTGCACGAAGGAGGGCGTGGGCACGCCCGTCGCTGAGCAGAGGAATCGCCAAGGGGAGTGGCCCCGCGACGGCGGCAGGGGCGGGGAGCCGTGGAGGCCGGTAAGGCAGGATTGTTTTGTGTGTCCAGGGACTCCCTGAGGGAAGAGAATGCTCAGTGTGGGCAGCGCGGAGAACGCCGAATCCTGACATATTGGTCCTGAAAAAAATTGTATATAGTTATCATATCCCCTCTTAAACACAACTTTTCTAATGTAAGCAAATCTAATTTAGTTAGCCTCTCCCCAGAAATCAGATTTTCCAGCCTCTTTATTACAGCAATTTGGTGGCTCTTCTCTGCCTTTGTAGTTACTGTCTGACAATGGGCACTATTGCTTAGCCTGCTGTCTACAAGCACTAAATCCTTCTCAATCAAGTATTGACCTAAATTGTCCCCATTTATTTTATAAATAGCCTGTTTATTTTTGTTTCCCAAATGCATTATTTTTATTTTATCTTCATTAAACTGCATCTGCCATTTTTCTGACCAAGATTTCAGTCTATGGAAGTCCATCTGGAGAGAAATACCATCCTGCTTTGATTTAAGCACTTTACACATACAGCTTCCCGAGATACAGGCCCCATTATGGGGTGCTGGTATCTCCTATGCATTTAAATGAGCTGCATCACGTGAACGTGGAACTAAAATATCTTCCTTCACTTGATGGACAATGAGATGAGAGAGAATACTACTGCTCAACTTTTAGATGAGCCGCGCACAATCACGTTTTATTATTCATTTTTGTTCTGTACATAGGTTTTAAGCAGGGGCTTTTCAAAGCTGAGCCTCATTAATTTTAGGTCCAGGGCCCTCTGTTTTCCAAGATGCAGACCTCTGTGTGGTTGTCAGCATATCCCCTTTGTCATTTTAAATCTCCTGCATCACAGCCCATGTTACCAGGATATTTAATCAGCGCCAAGATACCAGCACCCCTTATGGAGGTCTGTATCTCGGGAAGCAGAGGGTCCCCAGACCTGAAATTACTGGAGTAAAGCTACTGTATGGAGACGCACTGCTTCAAATGTACTGTGAGTAAAAAAAAAAAGAAACATTAAAAAAAAAAAGCTTTATTACCATACATAAATTACATAGATATACACATTGGCAATCAAAATTAAGCTATAATTAAAAAGAATTCATTAGAAAGCATTAAAAATAGTAAAATACATTAATAGTAAATCCATGCTGACTATACTAATAGTCCTGTATGGCAAGGCTACTAAAAGCTCTAAAACAGGGAGTCACAAAAATAATGATGTACAGGCATACCCCGCATTAACGTACGCAATGGGACCGGAGCATGTATGTAAATTGAAAATGTACTTAAAGTGAAGCACTACCTTTTTCTCACTTATTGATGCATGTACTGTACTGCAATCGTCATATACGTGTATAACTGATGTAAATAATGCTTTGTAACAGGCTCTATAGTCTCCCCGCTTGCGCACAGCTTCGGTACAGGTAGGGAGCCGGTATTGCTGTTCAGGACGTGCTGACAGGCGCATGCATGAGCTGCCGTTTGACTATTGAGAGAGATGTACTTACTCGCGAGTGTACTTAAAGTGAGTATCCTCTAACCGGGGTATGCCTGTAATGTAGTGGACAACTGGGGTGGGCAACGAGGGAAAGTCAATACCTGGGTGTCGTATGGAATGTTGATAGAAGAAATCACTGAGGACAGCAACAGACTGTAAAGGAGCTCCAATGGACACCGCTACCTGGGATATAAACGTGACAGAGAAACAATATGGATACCTCTGTGGATCCCTCTTGTAGCGCTCCTTACTTTCTGCTCGGCTGTCCTGCTGGCAGTGTAGACGTGAAGGTCCCGAAATCAGCTGCGCCTCCTCACATCAACAGAGCACTTCCGGTCCGTCCGGTAAACGCTCCCCTCCTTCGTGAGATCCACAAGAGAGAAACTGATGAACACCAACTCCCATGTAGCGTGCCCTCTGATCCTCAGTGCGTCTGACCAATCGTGGGGCAATGCAAAAGTAAAAAAGGATTGGAAATAGACCGCAATGTCCAAGAATGCACCATCAGCTCACCAGGTAGAAAGGCTTAAAAAAGTTTATTTAAACTACATACAAATGAGAAAAGGGACAAACAAAAATAACAAAAACAAACACCTCTTACGCGTTTCAGGCTCTAAGAGCCCTTTCTCAAGAAAGCCTGAAACGCGTAGGAGGTGTTTGTTTTTGTTATTTTTGTTTGTCCCTTTTCTCATTTTTATGTAGTTTAAATAAACTTTTTAAGCCTTTCTACCTGGTGAGCTGATGGTGCATTCTTGGACATTGCGGTCTATTTCCAATCCTTTTTTACTTTTGACTATACTAATAATTTGTTATCCATTAGGTATTCCTGAATATTATCCGGTGCTAAACCGTTAAGTAGCTTCCCCACTACTGATATTTGGCTTACTGCTCAGTAATTCCTGATCAAGCTGTGATTTATCTCACTTTTTAAATATCATCACCATGTCTGTTGTTCTGAGCCTATGGAAATGTAGCCCTTGAATATTAAATATAATTGTTTGGCTATTACTGAAGTTAGCTCTTTAAGAATCATTGGATGCATGTCATTGGGTACATGTGCTTTGTTTATTTTAATCTTATCAAGCTGCCTACAGTTTGCACTTCTTCCTCAGTTAACCAATTGTTCATTAATATAGAGGTTGTTGCTTCCTCCTATCATAACATTTTTTAAATTCACTCCTCCTTGGTAAATACGGAGTCAAATAATTAATTTAATACCTCCGTCTAATCTTTAATAATTTGCCTGCCCATTTCACGTTGTAATATGACTGTACAAATATACATACAACTAAATTCACAAACTACAGGATACACAGGATTGTATTGTTTGTCTTTATTTGTATAGCGCCATTAATGTAGATAGCGTTTCACAGTAGAAATACACGTGATAATCATATAAATATCAAATAATATAATATAAATAACAGGTCATGGGAATAAGTGCTTCAGACAAACGTAACATTTAGGAAGAGGAGTCCCTGTTCTGAGGTGCTTACAATCTAATTGGTATGTAGGAGGAACTTACAGAAACAGTAGGAGGGCATTTTGGTAAGTGCTTCTGCAGGGGGGCAAGCTTTATGTATCATGTGTCTAGTAATAACTACGGTGTTACTCATATGCTTCTTTAAGAAAGTGTGTCTTAAGGTGGGTCTTAAAGGTGGATAGAGTGGGTGCTATTCGGGTATCGAGGGGAAGGGCATCCCAGAGGTGTGGGGCAGCCAGTGAGAAAGATTTAAGGCGGGAGTGGGCTTTAGATACAAAGGGGGTAGAGAGAAGACATCTTTGAGCAGAACACAATAATCGGAATTGTGCACAATGAAAAATTAGGGATGAGATGTAAGGAGGGGCAGAAGAGTGTAAAGCTTTAAAATTGAGGAGGAGAATTGCATGTGTGATACGGGATTTGATAGGAAGCCAGGAGAGCGATTTCAGCAGGGGAGTCGCTGAGAGAGATTTAGTAAAGAGTTGAGTGATTCTGGCAGCAGCGTTTAGGATAGATTGTAGGGGAGACAGGTGAGAGGCAAGAAGGTCGGACAGCAAGAGGTTACAGTAGTCGAGACGGGAGAGAATGAGGGCCTGAGTCAGAGTTTTAGCAGTCGAGCAACAGAGGAAAGGGCAAATCTTTGTAATATTGCTGAGGAAAAAGCGGCAGGTTTTAGAGACATTTTGAATGTGAGAGGAGAATGTGAGAGAGGAGTCAAGTGTGAACCCTAGGCTGCGTGCTTGGGCTAATGGTAGAATTATGGTACTTCCAACAATAATGTGGGTGGTAGTAAAGCCAAGTTTGGGAGGAAGTATGAGGAGCTGTGTTTTTGTCATGTTAAGTTTAAGTAGTCGGAGGGCCATCCAGGATGATATCGCAGAGAGACATTCAGAAAATTTGGTCTCTACAGCAGGTTTAAGGTCAGGGATTGAAAAGTAAATTTGTGTGTTGTCAGCATAGAGGTGATATTTAAACCCAAGGGATGTGATTAGGTCACCTAGAGAAAGTGTGTACATAGAAAAGAGAAGAGGTCATAGGACAGAACCCTGCGGCACCCCCACAGAGAGATCTATGGAGGAGGAGAAGGTGTTAGCAGAAGAGACACTGAAAGTACGATGGGAGAGGTAAGAGGAGATCCAGGATAGCGCTTTGTTACGAATACCAAGTGTATGGAAAATGTGGAGGAGAAGAGGGTGGTCCACGGTGTCAAATGCTGCAGAGAGGTCGAGCAATATGAGCAGAGTGTAATGACCTCTGTCTTTGGCAGCATGGGGGTCATTAGTTATTTTAGTAAGTGCTGTTTCAGTCGAGTGAGCAGTGTGGAAGCCAGATTGTAGAAGGTCTAGGAGAGAATGGGTGTTGAGAAACTGGGCAAGCGAGAGAATGCAAGATGTTCAAGGAGTTTGGAGGCAAAAGGCAAGAGGGAGACAGGTCGATAGTTAGAAAGACAGGTAGGATCAAGCTTGCTGTTTTTGAGTAATGGTATAATGGTTGCATGTTTGAAGGAGGAAGGAAAGGTATCAGAATAGAGGGAGGTGTGAAATATGTGTGTGAGCATAGGGGTTATAGTAGTGTCAATGTTCCAAATTGCCAAATGGGGTTCAGTTGATAATAAGTAGTTTATTGTACAGTATGATCATACTCATTCAAAAGTCTACAAGACTCTCTCTGCCAGGGAGTGTCCAGGCAGCAACCTTTATACATTTTTGGTTCCTTGGTCTAAAACTGTTACTATGCAGATTATACTAACCAATCCTTAATTCTTAAACCAATAATTTTACAGCTCATTAAACCTGGTTAGAACTGGCCTCAAAATAGCTATGAATAGGTTCCAGGTAACAACTCTCACTAGGAATATGGGTGTTACTTTAGGCACAGTCGTAAATCAACGTAGAAACGAAACTCTTTCTTTCACACCAGACACATTCTTACTCACAAAATGGATACTAGACATAACTGACTTTACAAAATGGAAACTGAACATCACTTTCAATCCTTCTCCAGAGACCCCCCCCCCCCAGTCCATTTCAGTAATATATCAACAGTATCTTCATTTCAGCAATATTATTTCGTCAGTAGGTACAAGATGTTTTAGTAGATGGGAGGGAATGTGGTCAAGAGGGCAAGTGGTAGAGGGAGAAGAGGTGATCAGTAGTGATACATCCTCCTCTGTCACAGCGGAAAATGAGTCAAGCAAGGCAGGAGGAGAGTTAGGAAGCAGTGTAGGATGGGAGGAGGAAACAGAGGGGATATTCTGACGAATGGATTCCACCTTTTCCTTGAAATAGTCAGCAAAGTCCTGAGGTGAAATGGAGAAAGAAGAGGCAGCTGGGGGTGGTTTGTGTAGAGAGTCAAAGACAGAGAAGAGTCGGCGTGGGTTAGACTTGTGTGTGTTGATTAGTGAAGTAAAGCAGGTTTGTTTAGCCTGAGAGAGGGCAGAGTTGAAACAGGATAGCATACATTTGTAGTGAAGGAAGTCTGCGAGAGTGTGAGATTTCCTCCAGAGGCATTCAGAGGAACGAGTGGAGGAGCGCAGCATGCACATGTGGGCATTTAGCCAGGATCTGGGGTTAGAAAGGCAAGGGCGGCAGAGAGAAAGTGGGGCATGTATATCAAGAGAGGAGTGTTGCAGGGTACATGCAACCACACATGCGGGTTCTCTTGATAAGGCTTCTTTATTGAGCCTTAAAAATATACAGCACACAAAAACAAAATAGCTTCTCTTCGGCATACAAAAACAAAATAGATTCTCTTCAGCAGAGAAAAACAAAATAGCTTCTCTTCAGCATAGAAAACAAGGCAGCTTCTCTTCAGCATGCAGGACACAGACAGTTCATCACACATGTACTTTGAAAAACAGACCTTATAGCAGTAATCTCTTCAGTATTCCAGGCCTGTCTCCTGATCAGCTAGCCTGCATGTGTGTACAGCCTGGGGGTTTTAAAACACCTTGATTTTGCAGTTGGGGTCAGACTAATTCAGCAGCCCTTCTCAACTGAAACGTAACCTTGTCACTGCTGCACTGCATGCCTAAACATAAGTTTGCCAGGTATATGGCTGGTGACGTTCATTCACCCTGTCACAAGGAGGATAAGGCAGAGTTGTAGTTCCTGACCAGGTTGTCAGAACACACAGTTCAATAAAAAAAAATATAGTTTACTTTTTTATAAATGATAAAATATACAGAAAATATGTCCAATATAAAGTTCTGTTCTAAGGCAAAGTTCCAGATTCACTTTACTTTAGAAAATGCTATAATTCTGCTGATGTAGTCTGAGACATCTAATTAATGCCACTTAACTATAAAACACATATGAAGCAAAATAGTTCTTTTATGTACACATGCAGCAGAAAACTCAAAGGATAATTACTCTTAATTTACCTTTTATAAAGCTTAGGTTACTGACAATTATTCACTGCTAATTAGAATTTTCAAAGTAAAACAGATTAACAATTTGCATGGATCTTATCAATATAGAAAAGTAAAGTCTGCAATGCTTTAAATCTGGAAGGCATTTTTGCAATCTAATGAGTAGAAATAGTTTGCTAGAGTTTGTCAAAGTTTTTATGTAAAATATATTTTTGATAAATGTAAACATTGTTTAATTATACAATTAAAAGGCATCAGTCATCAACATGTAACTCAAGAAATTTGGCACCCCCTTAAAATGAACTTTGAGGACTGATGAATTACAAGAGCAATTTCCATTTATTTTTTACCAAAAAGTTCTCAATACTATACCTTCTTATATTTTAAGTTCTGAAGGATTCCAGAAGAAGTATACAGATTCAGCGGATGTTATCCAACCATTTCTCGGGTTGAAACACGCACTATAATGCGTGTTGGTCTGAGATGGTTAGCTGCAGACTAAATAGCCCATTGTATTAACACAGTAGGGGTCCCTGCTGTGTTAATCCTACCCGGGTCTACTTGTCCGTAAGAGATGCGTAGTAAGAGATAGACTGAATCAGTCACTCTACCTGAGAGCCTCTAACAGGCGATCATGGGAGTTTTATTTAATTTTAACACTACAGTATTGTAGCAGGTGGTCTCCAGAGTTGAACGCAATGTTTTCAGGTCCAGGGACACTGTACTTTCCGAATTACAGGCCCATTTATGGGGTGCCAGTATCTCTGCCATGTTGAAATCCTGTGGGTCACATGATCGTGGGATTTTAACATTGCAGGAGATACCGGCACCCCATAACGAAGTCTGGATCTCAGGAAGTAGGGGGTCCCCGAGGCTGAAATCTACGTTGTTCGCTCAGAAGACCCCTTGCTCCCAAACACTAGTGCCAAATACCCCCCACCCCCCTCAAAGAAACAATCATTACCATAGTGGATAGCTTCAAAGGTAATGAAGCTGCTTACATTTTATTTTTATTCATAGTGTGAGTGAGCAGGGGGTCTCCTGAGCTAAACAAAGTTGATTTCAGCCTCTGGGATCCCCTGCTTCCACAGATACAGGACCCTGGGGGTGCCGGTATCCCTGCAATGTTATTGACCTCAGTTCAAGTGGCGGATTTTAACATTGCGGGGATGCCAGCAGCCATACCTGTATCTCTGGAAGAAGGGGTCCCTGATGCTGAAATCAATGTGGTTCAGCTCAGGAGAAAGAGGTAACCCTCCCACTACCAATCAAGGCCTGACCACCCACCCTGTGGCAACTAACTCCTTAACTAATCACTCTACCCACAATAAACATTAAAATACCTACTACCTACTGTACAATACACACCACTCCATGTACCCCCAACAACCCCTCCAACACATACAGTACAGTAATGGACAAAATTACTATTATCCAGATATGGATAATAGTGCATTTGCCCATTTAAAATAAAACATAAACCAGCATCATAAATAAATCAAATGCACTTACACCTGCCAGCCTGCCACGATAAAGTTTGTCCTCATCCCCATCACCGTACTTGTCCTCTGCTGTCAGCAACAGTACAATAAAAATAAAAAAAACTAATGGCCCCTAACCCCATAATTTTTTTAGCTATTAGTAATCCCTATAGTCTATAGTAATTAAGGGGTTAACCCACCATACCCCAATACCCACCCGGAAGCCTAATCACCCACCCACTACACCCACTACTCTTTGATTAGCATCGATATGAGCATGCTTTAACACTATAGCAATAAATGGTCAAGTTTAAAGAAAAAAATCAGGCCCAAAATAAAACACGATATGACAGAAAAAAAACCCATTACAAATGCCCCCCAAAACTGATTGGTACAGTGGCACACCCATGTGACCTGCCACCATGCCAGGCAATATAAAACCTACCAATCACCAAACAAGTTTCAAATTAAAAACACATTCAATTTTAATCCACAAAAATGCCAAATAAACAATCGTTTGGCACGGTGGAAAATGCATCAAATAAAAACCAGACAGATTACAAGAACAGATGAAGCTAAAGAAGAACTCAAAGTGGATTACAAATTACAGACGAAGAAAAGAAAGAAGAAAAGAAAAAAGAAAATAACTAAAGATGTTACTTGTGGACCGTGGCTGTTGAGGACCATTGCATTGTAGACCAGGAGTTTGTCACGCCTGTATGCCCGCAGACCAAGCTAGACCCCAGTACTGAGGTGGGAACAGTATGATACCACACACCCACAGCAATGGGAGCAAGCCAGTAGTTTGGTATAGCGTTGCTGGGCCTGGTGGAAGAGTTGTTAGTATATACTTGCAACTCTTGGGGAATGTCCGTGAGAATAGTCGTGTCTGTTTGCCAATGTCCAGGGATCCAGAGGGTAGAGTTGTCAGAGGGCAAGCCAGGTCCTAGGTAGCCAGAGGTCAGCGGAGACGTATGTGTAGCAGGGTTCAAAGGGATACCAGAGAGCAGAGTAGTCCAGGGTAAGCAGGGGTCAAGCCTGGGAAATCCAAAGTAACACAGGAGTAGGTAATCACAGGAGCACAGAGGGAGCACAGCATTGGTCAGACACACAGGGAAACAGGAACTATGCAGAGCGAGGAAGAGGTGGACAGACAGGGATTATAAAGGAAGGTGCACCAATGACAGAGAGGGGAGGAGTAGAGAGAGAAGTGGGAGAAGCTAGAGATAGGTCAGGGGAAGAAGAGGAGGAGACAGAAGGGGCAGTCAGGGGAATGGTCTGTACAGCTTTGGAGGCGGAGACAGGGGGCACCAGATAAGAAGAGTCTGTGCATGCGCCCCCTGTAAACTGGGGATGCACACGCATAGGTTGCAACACAGGCGCGGCCCGCACGGAGCAGAGGAAGACCGCAGAAGGGGACGGTGCCAAGAGGAGGGGAACGCACGCAAGGCCTGTGCCCGCGCGATGGCAGCAAAGGCAGAGAGGGACATGCACGCGCGTCCTCCGTGGGCTGAAGGCATGCACGCACCGGACGCCGCGGGCACCACGCAAGGAGGAGGCAAAGGGATGGATGGCACCACTCCTGTTGACCCAGGGTGGACACTGGACTAGGTCTCCGGGAGGGATCCGGGAAATTAGGGCTGGACACAAATTCCTTAAGGAGGGGAACATGAAAGACAGATGGAGTTTTCATTGAGGGGGGAAGCTCGAGGCGATAGGCTACAGGGTTAACCTTCTCTAGGATCTTGAATGGTCCCAAGAATCTAGGGACAGTTTTGGGTGAAGGAGTCTTGAGCCTAATATTCTTGGACGACAGCCAGACCAGATCACCAGGTTTGAATAAAGGACCCTTTTGGCGGTGGCAATCAGCTTTGGTCTTTTGCTTGGCCACCGCAGACCTTAAGGATTTGAGAATCTTTTTCCAGGATTCTTGCAAGTTGGTGATATGAGAGTCAGCTGCGGGAACTCCAGAAGGAGAAGGTGAGAAAGGGAGACTACTGGGGTGAAGCCAGAGTTGATGAAGAAAAGCGACTCCTGAGTAGACTCGTTCCTTAAGGAATTCATGGCAAATTCGGCCCATGGTAGAAGATCCACCCAGTTATCTTGTGAGTCGGAAATGAAGCATCTTAGATACTGTTCGAGAGTTTGGTTCATCCTTTCAGTTTGACCGTTGGTTTGTGGATGATATCCAGAGGAGAACAAGAGGGAGATACCCAATCTTTGAGAGAAAGCTCGCCAGAATTTCGAGATGAACTGGGACCCCCGGTCTAAGACAATAGAAATGGGAACACCATGCAGCCTAAAGATTTCTTTGGAGAAGACATCCGCCAAGGTGGCCAAGTTGGGAAGACCCTTGAGGGGAATAAAGTGAGCCTGCTTTGAAAATCTATCAACCACGACCAAAATAGTGTTCATCCCTTTGGACACTGGCAGTTCAACGATAAAGTCCATCGAAATGTGTTTCCAGGGTTGTTCAGGGATGGGAAGGGGTAGCAGAAGTCCAGAAGGCTTATGATGGAGGGTTTTACTCTGGGCACAAACAGGACAGGCGGAAGTAAAATTGAGAATATCTTGATTCATCTTAGGCCACCAAAAAGTCTGTTTGATGAGATCAGCTGTCCTCTTGAAGCGTGGATGACCAACTGCTCTGGAGGAATGACCCCACAGTAAGACTTTATGGTGGAAATGTGGAGCCGCGTAGAGACGTCCTTCTGGTACCCTGAACCTGCTGGGAATATGTGCTTGTGCCTTGTGGATCTCGTCCATTACATCAAAGTTGTTAGCCGAGACTATGCACTTGGCCGGGAGAATAGGTTCTGAGATTTCTTTAGCCTCGGTCTCAGAGGCAAACTGACGAGACAGGGCGTCCGCTTTAACATTTTTGGTACCAGGGATATAAGAGATGGTGAAGTTGAAGCGGGAAAAGAAGAGTGACCAGCGAGCCTGGCGGGAGCCCAAGCGACGAGCACCCTCAATATATAACATTTTTTTGTGGTCAGTAAGAATGGCGATTGGTAAAGATGTCTCCATTCCTGGAGAGCCAACTTAATGGCCAAAAGTTCATGATTACCAACATCATAATTCTTTTCTGCTGCAGAAAATTTCCGTGAAAAAAAACCCACAAGGATGGAGTTTCTCTTGGGGAGAAGTTCTCTGGGACAGAACTGCGCCAGCTCCTACGTCTGAGGCATCAACCTCCAAAGTAAAGGGGAGGGAGGTATCCGGATGACACAGGATGGGGGCAGACACGAACGCCTTCTTGACAGTCTCAAAAGCTGTGATGGCATCTGGTGACCAGGATGAGACGTCGGCGCCTTTTTTGGTCAAGGCGGTGATGGGAAGGGCAATGGAAGAAAATATTTTGATAAACTTCCTGTAATAATTGGCGAAGCCAAGAAAGCATTGCACAGCTTTGAGTGAATTAGGGAGTGGCCAATCGAGGACCGCCTTCAGCTTCTCTGGGTCCATGGAGAAACCTTGGCTGGAGATGATATAGCCTAGGAAGGCCGTGGAAGCCTGGTGAAACAAACACTTCTCCATCTTGGCGTAAAGACGGTTAGAACGTAGCCTGGAGAGCTCAAGTTTGGTATGTTAAATGTGTTCCTCCAGATTTTTAGAAAAAATAAGGATGTCGTCTAGATAGACAATGACAAAAGTTCCCAAAACGTCATGGAAGATGTCGTTCATAAATTCCTGAAACACGGCCGGGGCGTTACACAGCCCAAAGGGCATAACAAGGTATTCATAGTGTCCAGAATGTGTGTTAAATGCTGTTTTCCACTCGTCTCCCTCCCTTATGCGAATGAGATTATAGGCACCCCTTAAGTCAAGTTTTGAAAAAATAGAGGCCCTATGGAGAGGAAGGAATAGTTCAGAAATGAGCGGAAGCGGATACCTGTTTTTCACCGTGATCTTATTGAGTCCGCGGAAGTCTATGCAAGGCCTTAGAGATCCATCCTTCTTCTTCACAAAAAAAAACCCAGCACCGGCAGGAGAGGTGGAGTTGCGGATGAAACCTTTTTCCAGGTTTTCTTGAATATAAGTAGTCATGGCCTCGGTCTCCGGGACGGAGAGTGGATAAGACTTAAACTTCGGCAGAACAGTCCCCAGAATGAGGTCGACCGGGCAATCGTACGGGTTATGAGGAGGGAGGACCTCTGCTTGTACCTTGTTGAACACGTCCAGGTACTCATGGTACACGGCAGGCAGGGACGAACGATCAGCAGGAATGGAGTCCAGACCAGCGAGCACAACCACGGGAGGAACCGCTGGCGTAGTATCTGCGGACGAGGGCCACTGGATGGGCAAGGTACCTGACCAATCAGTGGAGTTGAAGCCAAGGCAATCCTAATATAATTTGTATGGAAGGGGACTGGAAAATGTCAAAGACAATTACCTCCTTGTGACCATCAGCCAGGGTCAAGGTAAGAGGAATAGACTCCCAGATAATGAAAGCTGGCTGGAGTGGTCGTCCGTCGATGGCCTCAAGGCCAACTGGGCTCTTCCTTCTTACCATGGGGATTTGCTTCTCCACTGCAAACTGCTGGTCCAGGAAATTACCGTCCGATACGGAATCAATGAACGCTTCGACCTTTACGACAAGGTTGGGAACCTCCAGTGTGGCTGATAGCATCAGCTTCTTTGGGAGAGCTTTGGACGGAGAGGGGTTAGGAGAGACAGTACCCAGTAGAAGCCCCTCTACCTTTACTGGGTGTGCCCGTTTCCCGGCTTCAAGGGACAATTCTGGAGATGATGTTCCGAGGAAGCACAGTAGAAACACAGCCTGTTCTGGCGCCGCTGCGCTCTCTAGGTTGCCTGGAGTTGTTGACTGCCAACCTGCATAGGTTCCGAGGCCTCCAGGGCCAGGAGAGGAGTAGCGATTGACCTGTGAGAAACAACAGAGGGAGAAGAAAGGGATCAGTGCTTCTCGTGTCGTCGCTCCTGCGTGTGCTGATCCATGCGTACGCTCAGGGTGATGAGTTCCTCCGGGGACGTAGGTCGGGCGTGAGTAGCCAGATCGTCTTTCAACGTATCTGAGAGTCCGTGCCAGTACGCAGCTGGGAGCGCCTCATCATTCCATTGGACTTCGGCGTCCAGCGTACGGAGCACGATGGCGTATTTGGAAGAAGAATTTCGACCCTGAGAAACATGGAAGAGGGAGAAGGCAGCTGTCTCGTGCCATGCAAGGGTATCAAACACAAGTTGGAATTCACGTCTGAATAAAGTATAATCTTGCTTTTTTTCGCTTCCACGCTCCCATAGGGGAGAGGCCCAGGCAAGGGCGTCTCCGGTGAGTAGGGCGTAAATATAAGCAATCTTAGCATGGCCAGTAGGAAACAGGGAGGGAGACATCTCAAACTGCACCTCACATTGGTTTAAGAACCCACGGCAGTTGAGGGGGTTCCCATCATAGCGATTCGGAGAGGGAATCCGTGGGCCAGGGCTGGCGTAGGTATTGGCCATTGTTGGCGCAGAAGCTGTAGAACCCTCCTGATGGGTGAAGGTGGCTAATTGCTGGGAAACCGTGGACAGCTGATTGCTAACAAAGCGGAAGGCCTCTATGGTAATAATTGTACCCACCTCAGGGGGGTCTGCGTTTGTTGGGCTCTGCATAATGTCACACCTGTATGCCCGCAGACCAAGCTAGACCCCAGTACTGAGGTGGGAACGGTATGATACCACACACCCACAGCAGTGGGAGCAAGCCCGGAGTGTGGTATAGCGTTGCTGGGCCTGTTGGAAGAGTTGTTAGTATATACTTGCAACACTTGGATAATGTCCGTGAGAAAAGTCGTGTCCGTTTGCCAATGTCCAGGGATCCAGAGGGTAGAGTCGTCAGAGGGCAAGCCAGGTCCTAGGGAGCCAGAGGTCAGCGGAGACGTATGTGTAGCAGGGTTCAAAGGGATACCAGAGAGCAGAGTAGTCCAGGGTAAGCAGAGGTCAAAGCCAGGGAAATCCAAAGTAACACAGGAGCAGGTAATCTCAGGAGCACAGAGGGAGCACAGCATAGGTCTGGTACACACAGGGAAACAGGAACTATGCAGAGCGAGGAAGAGGTGGACAGACAGGGATTATAAAGGAAGGTGCACCAATGACAGAGAGGGGAGGAGTAGAGAGAGAAGTGGGAGAAGCTAGAGATAGTTCAGGGGAAGAAGAGGAGTAGACAGAAGGGGCAGTCAGGGGAATGACCTGTACAGCTTGGGAGGCGGAGACAGGGGCCACCAGATAAGAAGAGTCTGTGCGCACGCCCCCTGTAAGCTGGGGATGCGCGCACACAGGTTGCAACACAGGCGTGGCCTGCATGGAACAGGGGAAGACCGCAGGAGGGGGACGGAGCCAAGAGGAGTGGAACGCGCGCGAGGTCTGTGCCCGCGCGATGGCCAGCAAAGGCAGAGAGGAGCATGCACGCGCGTCCTCCATGGGCTCAGGGGGTGCATGCACCGGACGCATCACCAGGCGCGCGGAACGCCACGCCGCGGGCACCACGCGAGGAGGAGGCAACGGGATGGATGGCACCACAGGGGAAGGTAAAGGAGCTACCGCGGGGGAGAGGGAGTGGGGAGGATCAAAGCAGGGGCTAAGGGAGCGCGTGGGTATGTGGGACCTGCAAGCAATGCGCTGCGGCAAGGGGAGAGAGGTAGAAGGTGAAGGAGAGGAGTGGGAAGGAGTAGAAAGGGTAACAGGAGATGGGAGGGAGGGACAAGAAGAGGAAGGAATCTCCTGAGTCGTCACAGAGTTGCAGCTGCTGTTGCTGGTGCTGGTGTTGGCGTCGGATTCATCAAAAAGTAAGAAAAAGATGGCTTGTATTTTATTTAATGTTGTGTTTTTTTTTAGGTTGGTATTTGCTTTGGCATACTGTAACCTTTGTATTTCAATGTAAATGTCTTTTGTTTTGTGCTTGTTTTTTTAATTTGTTGGCTTTTTAGGTTGGTACTGTATTGGAATTTTTATTAATTCAAATGTAAAGTAATGTCTTTTTTTATTTGATTTGACGGTTGCCAATTGATTGACAGAGTGACAGACGATAACCACAGTGCATTGGTGTGGTACTATGCCAATCAATTGGTTTATTGGCATTTTCTGTTTTATGGCAATGCAATGTGATTTTTATTTGGTGCATGTATTGTTTTTTTTTTTTTGCAGGTTGCATATTGCCTTGCATAGTGGCAGCTCATGCCCCCAGGTTATGGTGTGCCACTGTGCCAATCAATTGTTTTAAAGGCTTTTTTGTTTTATGGCAATGCAATGTTGTTTTTATTTGATGCATGCACTGTATTTATTTTTTTGCAGGTTGCCCATGGCCTGGCATGTTTGCAGCTCATATCCAAAGGGCATGGGTGTGCCACCGTGCCAATCAATTGTTTTTTTGGACATTTTTGGATTCAAATTGAATGTGTTTAATTAAAGGCTTGTTGTGGGGATTAACAGGTTGCATATTGCCTGGCATCGTGGCATCTCATGCCCACAAGGCATGGGTGAACCACTGTGCCAATCAATTTTTTTTTATCATTTGTAATGGTTTTTTTATGTACTGTAATACTGTGTTTTTTTGAGCCTTTTTTTTAAGCTTGACCCTTTATTTTTATAGTTTTAAAGCATACCAATATTTATATTGGCATGCTTTAACACTGTTCCTATCAATGGGTAGTTGGCCCATGGTGGGTGGTTAGGCCTCCCAGGTGGGTATTAGGGGATAGTGGGTTAACCCCTTAATTACTATAGTGGTTACGATCGCTAAAGAGATTAATGGGTTAGGGGCCATTAGATTATATCTTTTTTATTGTACTGTTGCTGACAGTGGAGAACAAGGACAGTGATGGGGATGAGGATGCCCTTTATCCTGGCAGGCTGGCAGGGGTAAGTGCAAGTTTTATTTACTTTATCATGATGATTTATGTTTATTTTTAATTGGGCAAATGCACTATTATCTATATCTGGATAATAGTAATTTTGCCCATTACTGTACTGTATGTGTTGGGGGGGGGGGGGTTGCTGGAGGTACAAGGGGTGGGTTGTGTATTGGTACAGTATGTATTTGGTATTTTAATATTTATTGTGAGTAGAGGGATTGAGTGAAGGGGGTAGTTGCCACAGCTTGGGAGGGCAGGCCACGGTGGATAGTGGGAGGGTTTAACACTTTCATTACCAACGTGGTTACTACCGTTAATGTAATGAAGAGGTTAACCCCTGCCATTGACCACCCGGGGGCCTAACCACCCACCCTGGGGCTATTACCCCTTTCACTCACCCCCACTGCCCCAATAAACATGGTAGTCTGCCTTAACCCCTTCATTGCTATAGCGGTAAGCCGCTAATGTAATGAAGCTGCTTATATTTTTTTGTATTCATAGGGTGCAATAACAGTGGATCTCCTGAGCTGAACTGCATTGATTTCAGCCTCGGAGACCCCCGCTTCCCAAGATAAAGGCCCTAGTATGGGGTTTTGGTACTCCCGCAATGTAAAAATTATCCGCTTTACATGACCGAGGCCTTTAACATTGCAGGGATACCAGCACTCCATACCGGGGCCTGTATCTTGGGAACCAGGGGTCCTCGAGGCTGAAATCAACATTGTTCAGCTCAGGAGACCTCCTTCTCACACACACTATGAATAAAAATAAAATGCAAGCAGCTTCATTAACTTAGCAGCTATCCGCTACGGTAATGATTTTTTCTTTAGGGCGGGTGTTTGATACTAGTTTGTGGGAGCACGGGGTCTTCTGAGCTGAACAAAGTTGATTTTAGCATTGGGGACACCCTGCTTCCTGAGATACAGGACCCATTATGGGGTGTCGGTATCTCCTGCAATGTTAAAATCCCAGTCACTTGACCCACAGGATTTTAACATGGCGTGGATACCGACACTCTATAATGAGGCCTGTAATTCAGGAAGTAGGGGGTATCTGGACCTGAAATCAATGCGGTTCAGCTACGGAGAACCCCTGCTACAAAATGGTAGTATTAAAATTAAATAAACCCCCCACGATCGCCTGTTAGTGGCACGCAGGTAGAGTGATTGATTCATCCTATCTCTTACTGCACGTCTCTTACAGACAGGTAGACCCCGATAGGGTTAACACAGCCATTAGTCTGTTGCAGTGAATCTATTGAGGATCTCGTGGAAATCTCGAACAAAAATTGAGAAATGGTCGGATAACTGCCGCTTCATCTGTATATGGTTCCTATATGTATAATGTACTGCAGGGTTACATCATACAATCATACTGCCCATTAAATTAAGTGGATAACTTGTGCTAGGAAAGAGCTAGCACTCTAATTTTTGGAGTGCAGCTAGTTAAAAGTGTATCATGAACATACATGGTTTTATATTTGTTGCACATACAGAACCAACCTATAAAAATAAACTGTATTCCAGTTGTTTTAAATGTAAATGTTGTTTCCTGTCAGCCCGGCAATGAATCGATTAACATGCCCATATTTTATGGATGAATGAGCTGAGGGATTTTTCATCTCCATATTTCAAAGGGCACCCTGCTAAATTGGTGCCCCAGTTTCTAGAGAAGTTTGGAGTTGAAAAGCCTCAGAAATCCGAGGTGTTAGGGTGGCCGGATTATTGCCAAGTATCAGATACCGGTACGAAGTATGGGCATTTCACACTTGGTAGCCAAACCCCAGACTTACTGTCGCCAGGTAAGAGGTTGGGCCCACTATGCTAAGCAGCTTAGGTTTCAGGTTGGCGCATGCTCTTAGCAGACCGGGAAGCAAATTCTGCCCATTCTAGGAACTCTTGGCAAGTCGGGGATAGGTGGGAAAAGTTTTTCCCACGGGAGGATTGACTGTGTATGTTAGGGATAGCGCTCTTGACCCTATAACAATGCCTGCAGCCCTCCTCCTAGTCAGATTCACCTGATTCATCTACTGTAAGATCAACCAAGAAATGTCCAAGTACAGCGTCAGCGGTTCCAGAGTGTGAGGGGTTAAGTACACTGTAACGAAGAATTGCACACCTCTTCCAGAATTCGTTTGAGCTGGGGATTCCCGAACGAATCCTGTAAGGATGAAACTATTCCTTTCGGCAGAGATATAGGGGTGGCAAGTTGCGCCTAGCCAAGTATTGTCGCATGGCTCAAGTCGCGCACCCACTTGCATGCGTGCAGGGGTGTACAGAGACTTTATTTTAAGCCATTCAGTTCATGGACACTTGATTTTGTTTCCCCATCCCAGTTAGTGTTTTATCCAGTGTAATTGTGAAGATTTGTGTGTTTGTCTGAAAAGAAATAAATTACAATTTATTTTGCCCTCCTTGTTGTGCTCAATCCAGAATCCCGGTATTAATGTGTTGGTAAGACCTGGTCTACGTGACAGGCAGCTATAGGACTTTTGCAGAACAGAGAGTTAATTCCTCAAAGGGAAAAGCAGCAGCTGAAGCTAATCAGCCTGGTTTGAATAAGAAAGTGTTTTTAAAAGACTGAAATCTGCCAGAGAGAGTGAGAGACTGTTTTCCCCAGAGAAGGGGGAGATAGGAGTGCAAAAGCTACTGCTGCGGCCAAGTTTATTCGAGCATTTGCCCGTTCTTGGCCGCAGCAGTAGCCTGGCGCGTGCCCGAGGGTGACGGGCGCGCGCCGAAGCAGCGGAAGAGCGCCCTCCGATCGGGGTGCTCTCCCTACCGCTGCCGGGTCCGCCGGGTCCCCCGGAACCCCCTGCCGCCGTCCCGCGACCTCGGGGAGCCCTGGACGCGCGTGCAGGGGGCGCAGGCTCCCGAAGACGCGTGACCTCGCGTCTATGACGCGCGGCACGCCGAGGGGCGGCCACTAGCAAGCCGGGAAATCTCTCGGCTTGCGGTACCGGCCACACTTTAATAAAGTGTGTCGGTAGTGTAGTTACAGAGGAACAAACAAGGAGAGTTTCTCTGGGCTCATGTGGGACGAGTTCCCCTAAGAAGGAAAGGAGGACAAAGCCTGTTCTGAAGCAGTGACGTCTGCTCCGGAGGACTAACAAACAGATAAGTAAAAACCCTTTGTTATTGCTGTGTGCAAAGACTGTGTAGATTGTTGCATATGCCAGGGCATGTTTTAGCTGGGAACCAGTATAGTTGGCCAGCAGTCTTTAGAGAGGGCAGAAGAAAAGTCAGTTAGTCAGTTAGTTTCCCTAACAGGAATAGGATTTGATTTTATTATTTGGTTTTCTTATAGGGACGGTGGTCCTGTTGTATGATTTAATCCCTGTAAATAAAACCCTGCATAGAAAATACAGTGTTTCTGGCCAGACATTTGTACAAAAGAGACTACAACGTGGTGTGGGCACAATATGGTGGAGTTTAATGCGGGCAGTCCAAAAGGCACTGAGCAGCGGAAACTGTGGGTTTGAAGATAAATGCACGGATTTAAAATGGCCGCCCAACTGAAGTGAAAAGCAAGCAAAGTCTGTCCCACTATGTATGACCAGTTGTGCTTACATCATACACAGAGAATGTGTGAAGTATGGGTGCAATAGCAGACAGAGGTCAGTAGATGAAGATATGTTAAGACACTGAACTCAAGCAGAAAACCAAAAAGAAAAAATAAAGTTATTTTGCTGAAGCAAGTGAATTTACAGCTAGCAAGTGCTGAGTGCAAAGTTTGCCCCATCTGGTATAAAAGAAAGTGAAAATGGATTTCTGCAAAGATGTTGCCCTAAGAAGAACAAACTAAGTTCAAACATTGTAAAGCAAATACAACTCACATATTTCACCCCTGAAGAAGAAAGCAGGCCTTTCGAAACGCACAGGGTGGTTCTATGTGACACCCCACACTCTGGTGTGACTGATATCCCCCTTGGAAGCTGACATCTGCTGATGCACTTTCGTTTGTGCACTAATCTCCTATGAGCTGCCATTGCATCATCTGGCAGGGTTGGACAGGAAGAGTCTGCTGCTACCATCTCACAGCCATCACAACATGTGTGCAGTGCTGATTGCAGAGGGAGGCAGACGCTGCAGGTTGCAAAGATCTACCCCTGCATAACCAGGAGTCTAAAACACCACAGCACAGACATCAGTGACGGCAGCTGCTATCCATAAGAGGGGATACTCTTTAATCTATCCAACGCTTGATGCCTTCTTGCCTCTGGTAAGCAGGTACCCCACCTGAGTTGGAGTGTCCTTATTGAACCCTTTAATATGTATTTTTATGTATTTTTATATATGATATGTCATAATTAAATGTGTTTGCATTATTCATTGTCACCTGTTGATCTCAGCGTTTGTTTAGTGTTAGGTGTGTGTTACATGTTACATGTTGTTTGCAGCAGTATTATGCTATGATCTTTGATTTTCTTTTTTCTATGTACCCTTTCATCACGTGGAGCACCTTTATGGACGGATCAATACCGTGATACTGGTTGTATAAATCTGTTTATTATTATTCATCTAATATTGACTATATACTAGTGCAGAGCGCCATAGATATAACTTTTTTTTTTAAATACAACTCACATGTTGTGTAAAGTCTGCCCATCGGGTGTGAAAAGGAAATAAAAAAAGGATTTTAAAATGGCCAACGTCAAATGTTTGTTGTGTAATGTACATAACCATACAAAACAGTGGCCCTTCTGGCCACTATGATGACAAAGACAACTCACACGTGTCACCAGGAAGAGAGCCACACCCGCAGATGAAAGTGACCAGCGTCCAGAGCACCGGACCCCATAACCTTGGAGTCAATGCCCAGGAATTTGGAGCCATGTTGGGTAAAAGGAAACCTGGTGACTTTCTAAAGGATTTAGTTTGCTGGGTCTGTCAGGAACCAGGTCACCTGGGAGAAGTGTGTCCCCAAAGTCTCCAAATGAAACTCCAAATGGCAACAAATGGCAATGTTCCTACACCAGACCCGAGATGAGCTACAACCCAGAGCGCAAGGCGAAATCGTCCAAGGAATGATGACACGCCTAGAAATGACAAAGACTACTGCTACCGCCAGATACAGAGAGCCAAGCGAATCAGAGAAAACAAGAACTGACTGGAAACTATACTATGAGATGTCCCAGAAAAATGTGCAAAACGTCATCACAGAGTTAGAAGTTTCTCTGCAAATGGCTCGTTCGCTCAAAACAGAGCTGGTACTCTCACGCCATGAGTTCTACGCTCTCAACACATAGGTCTGTGAATTGAAGGGTGCTGAGGAAGATAACCTGATTCTTTAGAGATGGTAAAAAGAGCAAATACACGTCTGAGACAGAAAAAGTCAGACCTGACTGACCAGGTCAGGGAAGGTGATAAGAAGGTACACCAAAACAGAAAAGGTAGCAATTGATCCAGGAAAAGTTAGAAGTGCAGGAAGCACTGCAGAATGCAGAGAGGGTGCAACGTGTCTCCCTTGAGCAGCACACACAAACAACGCACCTTATGCAGAGCCAGGTGGAAGAGCTACGTGCAAGTCTACAAGTGGCCAAGGAGAAGCAGCCAGTTCTACAGGAAGCAAATGTCCAGGCTGCTAACCAAGTACAAGTGCTACAGGAATGGCTGAGTACCCAGTATGTCCCCACAGAGCAGCATGAGGAGCTGAAGGCCACACTGAGTGGCACCAGAGCATTGCTGGAGGCAGAGCTTGGATGCCAGGTGTCTCTATATGAGAGGGAGTGGGAAAAGGTCCAGAAACTGGAGCAAGATCTGGAGTAGCAGGGAGGCAGCTCATCCCCATGAGTCTGTACGCCAAGGAGAAAGAGGCCTGGAAAACGGAAGCAGCTGCGATCCTAGCGACAAAAACAGCAGAGCTCCAAAAGATGAAGGAGGCCATGATGCAAACCCAGAGCAAGCACCGGGAAGAGATGAAGGCCCTGAGAGGGGACTTGCAGGATCAAACTGAAGAACTGCAGATGCAGATTTCTGAGTTCAAGATAAAACTCGCAGAGAGGGAGGAGTTGTCTGTCCGTCAGGTGGCATGCCTGAGATTGTGCTATGAAACCGAGATGGCAAATACCCGCGAGCTGCTGGACCACACGGCCAGAGAGAAGGCCCAACTGCAGCTGGAGCTGGAGCTGGACAAGGTCCGGGAGGAGTAACGACAGCTACAGGCCAGAAATGTAAAAAGAGAAGCCAGTTTAAGCCTTACACTGAATCAGCTGACAGATGTGGAATCGCAACTCAACACCAAAGAAGCTGAACTGGCAGCTGCACTGAGTGAAAAAAGAAATGCAGGAGGACAGCTTCAAGACTTGAGGAAGGACCTGTAGTCTGAGCCTGCTGGCTGCATGATGACAGAGAAACAAATCGTGACCTGGACGAGGCACCCGAGGCCCTAATGAATGAGCATGATGCTACTTTGGACTTTACTGCTGCCAAGCAGGAGGTTTCTCAGCTGAAGTTGGAGAAAAAGGTATTGGCCTGGCCAAAACATCTGTATCCCACAGAAATGAATGCCGTGAAGACAACGGTACAGTGAGAGCTGGGGGCACCGCTCATTTGAAAAACAAGATTACAAAGTTTGAACCACCTCAGCAAGTGAGGCGCTCCAGGAAGCATGCCTGCAATACCTTTGCAGTACTACAATCTACTTTCCACAAGGCACAGAATGGAAAGACCAAAGTGTGATGTAGATGCACAGTAAGGAGCCAGTTGTACTGCAGTACCCATGGGACCCAACATGGATTCCTTGCCAGGAAGGCAGCCGCTGTGAAGAGACAGTCGAGAATTGGACGGAAGTGTGTCCGTGATCATAAGACGAGAAAGACCTCACAGATTGTCCAGCACCAATTGAGTAAGTTAAGGAGTTGACAGAAATGCCCAAGTCTTCGATTCTGACGACTGTAATAGATAGGCATCATAGGGTGCAATTTGGGTTAATAAGAATCCCCCCCAAAATGAAGAACGGAAGATAAATGGTCTGGAAACCAACACTGAAGGCATACTAATGGAGAAAGGTCCAAAAGCCATCACCGCTAAAGCAGAGTTGCGGTCTTCACAAGAGAAGGACAAATAGTCAGTGGCGAGTGTATACAATGAGCTAACCAAGGTCAAGGCCCTTCTACAAGGTAAGGGAGACTCTGAGTACAAGACGAAAAAGACAGAAATGCATTTTCAGGTTATGCAGATCAAGGTCACAGAGTGGCATAGAGTCTTGGCAGAGAGAGCTAAGACAGCAGGATGCTCAGGAACCTTGCAGAAGGGGACACAACAAAGGCGGTACTTCAACCCTAGACTCCGGATGGCACAAGATAAAGAGGTCGCAAAGGACCAGTCTGCAGGCCCAGAAAAGATGTTCAAAGATGAGGTATTTCAAATAAATAGTTTAATGGAAATGCACAGAACATTTGTCAAATCATGTTTATATTTACAATATACCATTATAGCCTCCAATGTACATAAAGGATTCGGTTAAACCATAAATTATAAATAACACACCCCTATTGCCATTTGTTTACATGGAAACATCTTTTTTTCTAAGCAATATTAGCATTGTTGTCTTCTGGTTTAGTTACGTAATGAACAATGATGTTTTCATCGGTGATTTCACTGTACAAAAATAAGAAAAAGATCAATTGAGTTTAAAAAAAACAACTTTAAGTATGATACATAATATAATGGATTGGTTCTTTTTGTAACATAAAATAGTACATGAACATAAATCATAGCTGTAGATAGTGAAATGGGTGTGAATAACTGATATTGATTGAGTAGAGCTCTAGTATAACGAAGTATGATTAAATATGACTGTGGATATGCATGAATTACTAGTAATATTGCTATAAAATGTTTTGACATGAGCGAATGCCTACAGACTAAAGTACAGAAAAAGGAAAAAGAATTAAGAACACAAATCTGAATGTCATTTCCGCTTAATGGATGTACGTGAAAAATTATTACAGGCATTTTTGCTGTGTGGGAGTGCCAAACTGTCACTGGATATAAATGAGTGTGGCTGAGTTTGAACAATTGAGTTTATAACTAAACATGTGCAGAGAGATGAAAATACAAGAACATCATTCATCAAAATCTGCAAAATGTTTGCGTCAGTGAAAAGATATTTGTCATCTCATTTTGTGCATTTTTAAAAACACATTGTAGCGCCTAAGTCTCCATACAGGTAGACTTGCAAATACTATTTAATTCATATGTGCTGATGCTGCCACAGTGATTGCTCAAAGAATATTCTAGCTTGACTATTTACTGTACAATATATCAAGAGATACGAGTGAAATGTGCAGGCACGCTTCGCAATTTGTTCTCACTTGTAATTGGTAATTACAATATTTAGGGGTTTGCACCTATGCCAACCATAATACAAATGCCAAGAGGGCTATACAAATCAGGGTAAACCACAGAAAATTTCAAAAACATAAGACAAAGGGATTTCAATAATGGTGTGTAAATTATCGCTAAGGTTTGTGAACCAAGTGAAATTTGCCTATTTTATGTATTTGAAAATAGGCAAACAAATTTCCCATGCTTTAAAAGTATATATGCAAGGTCACAGGGCCCTTTATATACTGCTTCTGTTGCTAATGCTACATTTTGGTGAAAAGTGGCAATATTAATTAAATTACAGTAGGTCAATGTAGATAAAAATGTGAAGACATTTGCACACTTGTAGATTTGAAACATTACTGATTCATTTCTTCTGTGAAACATTTGGGCAGTAGACTTGATTGTGTACCCAAATAATCATATCTAAGTAACCTTTTGGTAGTTGGTTAGCTAATAAATATTAATTGATTGACTGAAAAACAGGGCATTCATTTTTGATTTCTGATTGCAAAATATAGCCACATCCTTTACACTTTCTGTTAGTGTCAGTCTAACACTAACCACAATATTCAGAAGCTATTTTACAAGTTGACGCAACCAAACAAGCATGACCTCCTATTGACCTGATAATATATGTCTCCTGGGGTGTGTCAGCTCGTAACGGAGCTTGATAAATAACACCCCAAATCTTAATTCTTCTGTTCACCACACCAGGGTACTCTGTCCCTTTACATAACCCGCTTAGTATACTGTACAGTATATGCTTCTTTGATTTTACAATGCTGTATAAGAAAGAATTGTATAGCGTCTTAATAACCTTTGTACATCTAAATTCCTACATGTCAGAGAGATTACAATACACATGATATTACTCGCATTTGGTTTTAGGTGTTCCGAACATGCACATTTTAAGTGAAACTTCTTTGTCTTTTGTCACATAAATTGAATTTGTGATGGTGATCTTTTTAATGCTTGGCACCCCCCACTCTGTTTTAGCTATTTACACTTCTATATGTATACTAACTGTGCATTCCTCTGTGTGTGTGTCTGTGTGTGAGTGTGTGTGTCTGTGTGTGAGTGTGTGTCTGTGTGTCTCTGTGTGTGTGTGTCTCTCTGTGACTCTGTGTGTGTGTCTCTCTCTCTCTGTGTGAGTGTGTGTCTGTATTTGTGTCTCTGTCTGTGTGTCTCATTGTGTGAGTGTGTGTGTGTGTGTCTATGTGTCTATGTGTCTATGGGCCTCATTCAGTAAGCGCCGAAAAGCTTCTTATCGCAATTTTCCCGCCAAAAATGCCTTCCCTATTCAGTAAGCGCCGATAAGTGGGAAAAATCGGCATTTTTTGTTTCCGATAAAAACTTATCGGCAGGCGGGTGCCGATAAGCCACTTATCAGCACTTTTTGAAATCGGCTGTATTCTAGTAGCCCGATCAGCATTTCGCTGCTGATCGGCACTCCAGAATTGAGATTTGAACGCCAATCCGTCCCGCCAAATAAAGTTGGCAAGTTGATGGGGGAGAAGCATCGGCAAGGGCGATACTTACACTGGCGACACATTTAATTGCACTGCGGCCAGATCCGCAAGCCGGGAGATTTCCCGGCTTGCTAGTGGCCGCCCCTCGGCGTGCCGCGCGTCATAGACGCGCGGTCACGCGTCTTCGGGAGCGTGCGCCCCCTGCACGCGCGTCCAGGGGCTCCCCGAGGGAGCCCTGGTGTCCCGCGATCGCGGGACAGCGGCAGGGGGTTCCGGGGGACCCGGCGGACCCGGCAGCGGGAGGGAGAGCGCCCCGATCGGAGGGCGCTCTTCCGCTGCTTCGGCGCGCGCCCGTCACACTCGGGCGCGCGCCAGGCTACTGCTGCGGCACAGAACGGGCAAATGCTCGAATAAACTGTGCCGCAGCAGTAGAAAAAATCAGGCCTGTTTCCTGTCTGTGATTGATGCCGGGGGTCTCCGGAGCTGATACCAGCACCGGAGGCCCCCGGCATGCATCCGAGGCAGGAAAAATGCGTTTAAAGGCCACTTCATTACCTTAGCGGCTAACCGCTAAGGCAATGAAGGGGTTAACCCGCCGTGCCAGGTTTATTGTGGGTAGCGGGGGTGGGTGAAGGGGGTATTTGGCCCTTGGCGCTTGTTTAGGGCTTGCGGGGGGTTGCAGGTGCACTTAACCCCTTCACAACCCATGAAGGGCTTAAGCCCTCCCGCTACCCACCCGCAAGCCCTAAACAACCACCGTTGGGTCCAAATACCCCCTTCACGCACCCCCGCTATCCACAATAAAAAAAATACAAACACAAAATCCCCACACTAAATAAATAAATATATATAAAAATAAATAAATATATATATCCCAGAAACCCTTGCTGCAGTGGAAGTGCTGTGTGCTGGGTGATGATGGGGAAAGGTGGGGTTGCAGACCTGCCTAAGACATGCAGATGAGCATACAATTGTATTTGCATATTTGCTTTGCTGTGGAGGGTTTTTGTCACTTTTTTTACTCACCAGAAATTAACTCAATATATATATATATATATACATATATATATATATATATATATATATATATATATATATATATATATATATATATATATATATATATATATGTATATATATATATATATTTATATATATAATATATATATATATATATATATATATATATATACATACATACATTGCTTGACAAATCACCCACAAATCTACTCGCCGAACCAAAAATCTACTCGCCACCTAGTCCCGCCTCCAGTCCCGCCCCCAGTCCCGCCCCCAACCCGCCTCTAATCCCGCCCGCAGCCCCGCATTTAAAAAAAAACATAAATTAAATAAATTTAATAAATTCCTAGTAAGAACATTCGTTTTTGACATAAGTTTATTTATTGTATTACATTATACTACAATTAGTCCTTGTTATGTGTATGTGTGTGTGTGTGTGTGTGTGTGTGTGTGTGTGTGTGTGTGTGTGTGTGTGTGTGTGTGTGTGTGTGTGTGTGTGTGTGTGTGTGTGTGTGTGTGTGTGTGTGTGTGTGTGTGTGTGTGTGTATAAATGTCGAATCTTGAAAAAAAGCCAGATGTGAATGACTAGTTTGCTGCACCCCTTAACTAGTGCCTGGATGCCCCCACTTCACAATATTTAAAGCAGCAATCCCGCCTGGGATCTTACCTGATCCGCAGTCCCTCAATGTCCAGGTACCCTCATTCCCCCAATGTTATACATTGGAGGGGATGTGTTCCCTACCGGTCTTCTGGGTTAGGGGGGATTCCGATGTCTCCCGTGTGAAGCTTGAGTCAGATCTGGAAGAAATCAGTATAGGTTATTTCGGTGTAGTATAGGCCAGTTAAGATATACAGGGTAAATAAGATATCCAGATCCAGATTGTGAGACGGAGAGAGAGGGTGAGAGAGACGGAGAGAGAGGGTGAGAGAGATGGAGAGAGAGGGTGAGAGAGACTGAGAGAGATGGAGAGAGAGGGTGAGAGAGACGGAGAGAGAGGGTGAGAGAGAGGGTGAGAGAGATGGAGAGAGAAGGTGAGAGAAGATGAGAGAGATGGAGAGCGGGTGAGAGAGACGAAGAGAGGGCGAGGTGACTGACTGACTGGGTGGGGGGGGGGTGACTTTTGTGGGGGGTGACCTCTCTCTAATACACACACACATACACTCTCTCATACCCATACTCTCTCTCTCTCTCTCTCTCCCATACTCTCTCTCTCTCTCTCTCTCTCTCTCTCTCTCTCTCTCTCTCTCTCTCTCTCTCTCTCTCTCTCTCTCTCTCTCTTTCTCTCTTTCTCTCTTTCTCTCTTTCTCTCTTTCTCTCTCTCTCTCTCTCTCTCTCTCTCTCTCTCTCTCATACCCATACACTCTCTCTCTCTCTCTACCATACCCATACACTCTCTCTCTCACATACCCCTCTCTCTCTCCATCTCTCTCCCATACCCCTCTCTCTCCCATACCACACACACACACACACACACACACACACACGCGCGCGTGGGCAGCGGCATCGGAGGGAGGGGGGAGTGACACTTGAGCCGCACGGGTAGCGGAGAGAGGGGGGAGAGACACACGAGCCGAGAGACACACGAGCCGCGCGGGCACCGGAGCACCGGAGGGAGGGGGGAGTGACACCCGAGCCGCGTGGACAGCGGGAGCAACGGAGGGAGGGGGGAGAGACACACTAGCCACGTGGGCACCGGAGGGAGGGAGGGAGTGATACCCGAGCCATGTGGGCAGCGAGAGCACCGGAGGGAGGGGGGAGTGACACCCGAGCCGCGCGGGCACCGGATGGAGGGGGGAGTGACACCCAAGCCGCGTGGGCAGCAGGAGCACCGGAGGAAGGGGGGTGAAACACCCAACCCACGCAGGCAGTGGGAGCACTGGAGGGAGGGGGGAGACACGGAGGGAGGGGGGAGACACCTGAGCCGCGCGGGCACGGGAGCACCGGAGGAAGGGGGGAGAAACACCAGAACAGTACAGTATTTATAAATATTTATTACAGTGCATTAAATTCCCCCCCACCTCAAGCATCTGTCCACAATCCTCTCCATGACCGGATCAGTGCAGGTCTTTTAAGCAGGAGCTGACACAATTATACAGGAGGATATATAGGAGGAGGAACAGCAGACGCACACACGCACCCCCAACCTCTCCCTAACCCCCCTCCCCCCTGGCAACTCCAAGCCGCGTCACAGTCAGTAGGGGATTTTGTTTTTGCAGAGCAGGAGAAAAGCTACTGGCCACGAGCCAATATCCGATCGCAGCTGGCGAGTTGGCGACCAGGTTTGTCGAGCACTGTATATATATATATATATTACCCCAACAACCCCTATACCCCCCTAACATACACATATATGCACTGATACTTGAGTCCAGTGGGGGCCCTCGGGTGTTACCCGCAGGCCTGCAGTACCAATTTTGTGCCCCCACCCAATTAATGTATAAACACATACATACTTATAAAGAAATAACCCCCTCCCCTAACACATATAGTATTGTAATGGGCACAATTACTATTATCCACAAATGGATAATAGTGAATGTGCCCATTTTAAATACATAAAGAAAAATAAATACATAAAATACAAATGGTACTCACCCTTGACATCCTCATCTTCATCTTCATCCTGCCCATGTCTCCTCCACTGCTGCAAAACATACACAAGAATAAAAACATCCAATGTAATGTCCCCTAACCCCTTAATCACCATAGCGGTTATTACAGCTGCAGGCATTAAGGGGTTAATAAACCCTCACCCACCACTCGGGAGGCCTACATACCCTCCCCCACTAACCCCCCACCCGTGAGGCCTAACCACCCTCACCCACTACCCACAAGGGAGGCCTACCCACATACCCTTGGGCCAATACCCCCTCTCCCCACCCCCAGTACCACAATAAAAACAATACACTGCCACACAATACGCATAATTCTATTTATTAAATACATTACCCACCCCCTGTGCCCCCCCCTAAATACATGAATTATTCTTTTACATACAGGGTTCATACCCCATGCCCACGCGAGTCCCCGATGGGCCCGGCGGGTCACCTGACAGACCTACAGGTTACCAGCAACTTGTTTCATACAGGTTCTGTAGGCCTGTTGGTGGGTCCCGCCAGGCGCCATGGCCCACAAGATGGTCTCCGCGGGTCACCGTGGGCCACAATTGGGTCCCCACGGTAGGCCCGCGGATGTCTGGGAGCCCCGGGTCAGACCCACAGGTGTCTGCGGGGCCTCGGGTTGTTCCTACAGGGGTCTGGGGACCCACGGGTGGGCACTACGGGTCCGCGGTGCCCCCACAGATGTGATGCCACTGGTTCTTCCCCGTAGACAATATATATATATATATATATATATATATATATATATATATATATACACACATGATGAGCCAATATACAAATAAATGTAGAAGGGCAATCAAAGACATGCTCAACCACAAATACCACTTCTCCATATAACACAGTAAATAAAATCATATTTCCTTAAAAAATCCAATCTCATCTTCCAATCAAAAGCCTCAAATGCCAATCAAAAGCCTCAAATGCAAATCAAAACATTGCATTTACATTGTATACATGATGCATACAATCTATGCACCATGCAAACTCTACCAATGAATGTTAACAATAACATATTCCAAACAAAATACCAATACATCCAAACAAGTATACTATTTAAACCAATCAAGTAACCATAAATCAATTAGCATTCATTAATTAAATCACTAAACAATTTAAATTCCATCCATAACAATTAAATAATTAACTATTTCAATCGTTAAACAGAACAAGTTACCATCAGACAAAATATAAGTACCAAAAAGAATACAATATACAAAAGCAAGCCTCACCCTAACCTAAAGTACACCATACAAGACCAAAAATTACATCTATCTAATAATAAAATACATGACACACACATTTATGCATAGCAGCATAGCCAAAAACATTTTAAACACAGCAAAACAAGCTTTTAAAACAACATCATTTCTTACCCTATATGTATATATCGATCTAGACATACATACATACATACATACAGTGGCAAGAAATGATATACCAAAAAAAAAACACATGTAAAAAACAAAAAAATACAAGAACAAGTTAAATAAAATACATTTCTTTTGTTCACTTACCATTACTTGACCCACTCACCGACTCCCGTTGAACAGCTTACTCTCGAACCAATCCACACACAGGAACCCATAAAATAATAAACCATAAAATAATAAACATTAAAATAAAAAAACAAAACAATCCAGGGGTCTTCTATTTGTAATCAATCTTCATCCGTATTCTTCTTTCTTGTATCTGTGGCTCTCTTCCGGGGTCTTGTTGTCTTTTTCGGCCACGCCCTGGCCTTCTTCTTCTGTAGGAGGTCCTTCTTCCTCTGCCTCTGCCTTCAAAATGAGACGACATAGGCTTTTTATAGGCCTATGACGTCACATTTTCGTCATATGGTCCCACGGCCCTGATTGGTCCGTGAAAACCATGTGTTTTGGCCGAAAATAAATAAATAATTACGTCATTTAAAGGTAATGAAAGCACAGCCAATCAGAATGGCTGTGCTTCAATTGCCTTTAAGATGACGTCATGAAAAGAAAGATGTCCGGCCTCACATGGTACGGTAGCCAATCAGAGCGTGGGAAATGCATCCCAACTCTGATTGGCTCTAGTACCATGTGACAGGCTTTCAATGACGTCACATCCGTTCTCCCCCAAGCCTCTGTCACATGGTCTACTAGAGCCAATCAGAGTTGGGATGGAGTTCCCACGCTCTGATTGGCTACCGTACCATGTGAGGCCGGCCATGTTTCTTTTCATGACGTCATCTTAAAGGCAATTGAAGCAAAGCCATTCTGATTGGCTATGCTTTCATTGCCTTTAAATGACGTCATCATTTTTTTTTCTCGGCCAAAGCACATGGTTTTCACGGCCCAATCAGGGCCGTGGGAACCATGACGAAAATGTGACATCATAGGCCTTTAAAAGCCTATGTCGTCTCATTTGGAAGGCAGACGCCAAGGAGGAAGGACCTCCGGAGAAGAAAGAAGACCAGGGCATGGCCGAAGACGACAAGAAGACCCCGGAAGAAGATTCAAGAAAGAATAATACAGATGAAGATGGATTACAAATAGAAGACCCCTGGATTGTGGTGTTTAATTATTTTATGGTTTATTATTTTATGGGTTCCTATGCGTGGATTGGTTCGAGAGTAAGCTGTTCAACGGGAGTCGGTGAGTGGGAAATTATGTTTTAAATGCTTGTTTTGCTGTGTTTAAAAAGTTTTTGGTTATGCTGCTATGCATAAATGTGTGTGTAATGTATTTTAGAATTAGATAGATGTAATTTTTGGTCTTGTATGGTGTACTTTAGGTCAGGGTGAGGCTTGCTTTTCTATATTGTATTCTTTTTGGTACTTATATTTTGTCTGATGGTAACTTGTTCTGTTTAATGATTAAAATAGTTAATTGTTTAATTGTTATGGATGGAATTTAAATTGTTTAGTGATTTAATTAATGAATGCTAATTGATTTATGGTTACTTGATTGGTTTAAATAGTATACTTGTTTGGATGTATTGGTATTTTGTTTGGAATATGTTATTGTTAACATTCATTGGCAGAGTGTGCATGGTGCATAGATTGTATGCATCATGTATAAAATGTAAATGCAATGTTTTGATTGGAATTTGAGGCTTTTGATTGGCATTTGGGGCTTTTGATTGGAAGATGAGATTGGATTTTTTAAGGAAATATGATTTTATTGTACTGTGTTTGTATGGAGAAGTGGAATTTGTAGTAGAGCATGTTTTTGATAGCCCTTCTACATTTATTTGAATATTGGTTCATCATGTGTATGTGTGTATATATATATATATATATATATATATATATATATATATATATATATATATATATATATATATATATATATATATATATATATATATATATATATATATATATATACATAAATAAATAAATAAATAAATATATATAGATATATAGATATATATAGATATATATAGATATATATACATATATATATATATATATATATATATATATATATATATATATATATATGTGTGTGTGTATATATATAGTTGCATGATGAAGCCACTGTACAAATGAATGGGTGAAGGGTGTGTATCGGGCCAGGGTGGCTTAACCCCTTCATTACATTTGCGGTTATTATCCGATACGGTGATTAAGGGGTTAATTGATATCTGAATGTTATTGCTCTGTATTGGCTATGTATTGGCTATGTATTTTGTGGGCAACGGAGGACAAGGATTGTGCTGGCGACGGGGGCTTCTTATTGATGAGGTCAGTAGAACTTTATTTATTTTAATATGCTAGTTAATGTGTTTAATAATGGGCAAATAATCTATTATCCCTATCTGGATAATAGTTATTTGGCACATTATTGTAATGTAGGTGTTGTGGGGGGGAGGGGGATTGATGTATTTAATGTATAGGTCAGGTTCATTTATTTTACATTCAGGGTTTGTTCCTTTTGGTTCTGCGTGAGACATCTGGAGACCACCTGCGGTATCCTCGGGTATCTCCCAGGCACCAGGCTGGTGGGTCCATGGGGGACACCTGCGGGGAAGAACCGGTGGCCCCACATCTGTGGGGGCACCACGGACCCGTAGTCTGTGGGGAAGAACCGGTAGCCTCATATCTGTGGGGGTATTGCGGACCCGTAGTGCCCACCTGTGGGTCCCCAGACCCCCGTGAGAACCACCCGAGTCCCCTCAGACACCTGTGGGTCTGTTCCGGGGCTCCCAGGCATCCGCGGGCCTACCATGGGAAGCCAATTATGGCCCACGGTGACCCGCGGAGACCACCTTGTGGGCCATGGTGCTTGGCGGGACCCACCAACAGTCCTCCAGAACCTGTATGAAACAAGTTGCTGGTAACCTGTAGGTCTGTCAGGTGACCCGTCAGGCCCACCGGGGACTCGCGTGGGCCTGGGGTATGAACCCTGTATGTAAAATGATAAATCATGTATTTATGGGGGGGCACAGGGGGTGGGTAATATCTTTTAATAAATAGAATGATGTTTATTGCGGGGCTGTGTATTGTTTTTATTGTGGGTACTGGGGGTGGGGGAAGGTGGTATTGGCCAAAAGGGAATGTGGGTAGGCATACATTCCCATACATTCCCTCCCCCACTAACCGCCCACCCTGTGAGGCCTAGCCACCCTCACCCACTACCCACAAGGGAGGCAGCATTAATGTATTTTAATAATATTGTGCGGGAGAAGGGGGTCCCCTGAGCTGAACCACATTGATTTGTGGCTCAGAGACCCCCTGCTTCCCGAGTTACAGGCCCCGGTTCGGGGCCTCGGTTCCAGTGTCGCCGCCATCTTTATAGCGTCCCAGACGCGATGTGGGCTTTATAAAGATGGCGGCGACACTGGCACCCGATGCCCCTTACCGGGGCCTGTAAGTTGGGAAGCAGGGGGTCCCTGAGCTAAAAATCCATGTGGTTCAGCTCAGGGGACCCCCTGCTCTGCTCCCGTACACTATTATTAAAAATACATTAATGCTGCTTCATTACCATTGCAGATAGCCGCAAAGGTAAGGAATTATTCTTTATTTATATGGGTGTTTTACTCATAGTGTATATGTGCAGAGGGTCTCCAGGAGCTGAACCGCTTTGGTTTTAGGTCTGGGGACCCCTTGCTTCCTCAGATACAGAACACTTTATGGGGTGTCGGTATCCTTCTGCTTTGTTTACATTCCGCAGTCACGTGATCGGGACATTTACATGCAGAAGGATACCGGCCCCTCATAAAGGGGCCTGTATCTCGGAAAGCAGGGGGTCCTCGGACCTGAAACCAATGTGGTTCAGCTCCGGAGACCCCCTGCACATGTACACTATGAATAAAAATTGATTGTAAATATATTTTATTTTGCCGATGTTTGCGCAGAGAGAGTGGCGGATCTCTCTCTGCTTCAGGCTGATCTCGGCAAGGGACGGCGTATCGCCAGGTTATCGGCAGACAGACTGTCTTGCCACCGGCTACTTGGCGTGTTGCTTTCGCAGTGATTTGCCAGGGATTCGGCCCTTCCTGCATACTGCGAGGGCAACACGCCAAAACATGCCGATATTGAACCCCTGCTGAAAGTGCTTTTTCGGTGCTTACTGCATCGAGTCCTTAGTCACTCAGTCACAAAAAACAAATAGAAACAAAAATGACACACTAACAAAGTTCTTTCACACTAATAATACAATTTTTTTTAAAGAAATATTATAACACACAACAACTCACTCACTAATCACCATCAACACAAATCAACAAATCTCTCCTCCTACCACCAAGTCCAGTCTATCTCTCCCTCCCTCCCAACAGCACAGACACACGCTGAAGAAAATGGGCGCTTTATATAGGGTGTCCAATTAAAATTGTTGTGCGAACTTGTGACTTGTTGCCATGTGCTTGGCTAATTTAATTACTTCAGCTTATCAGCACTTAACCCCTAAACTACCATATCTATTTTTTTTTTTCAAAACAAACCATATAGAAAGTAATTAACAACAATATTATAGTGAAGGGGTCCACTCCTTCTATGGACTCTCCAACAGATACCCCCAGGAAACTAAGGGGACATACATGAACCTCAGGGGACACTATTGTAAGACCTTAATTGCCTAAGCTACTTTTTTACCCCTGAGGAAGGAAGCGCAGTCTTCCGAAACGCGTAGGGTGGTCTACGTGTGCACTACTGGCGTTAGAGTACCCTCCACATCCATACCAGCTCCACGGACAACCTCAGCCATTGTGCTGTCTACAGATTGCCCTGTATTTGGCTGGACATTGACTTCTCCGGATGCTTGCTCTTGCCTGCTCGCGTTCAACGTTGCTGCTGAATACGTGGTGACGCTTGCTCCTGCGACACGTGGTCCGGTGTGCCTGCCCAGCTGAGGTCCGTGCTGTGAAGGGAAAGGAGAATCCCCCTCGGAAGCCCCTGCTAAATCGTGTGAGACGTTTGGGAGCTGATACTTGCCAAAACGAGAGGGGATACTCTCTGATATATCCACCGCTTTCCTACCATCTATGTCTGGTAAGCGGCCAGCCTAGCCAGTATTGGTGTGCACATGTGACCTAATCTTTTTAGTGTTCATATATTATGCATTGAGTTGTTGTATTAAATGTTTTTATGCTAATCAGTCATTTGTTTGTCACAGCTTTTCGTTGTCCTATATGTGTTAGTGTTTCTGTATGTCATTTGGTAAACTGTATTACACTATGTTTGTTTTTATATATTTTTTACATGACTGACCGTCTTCACGTGGAGAGCCCCACAGGACATCCACTTCCATTTGGTTGTATATTAATTATTTACTTTAAGGCTAAGCGCCATAGATATAAGCTTTTTTCTTCCTAAGCATGTAGGTGCCAAACTTCTTCCCAATTTTCTTTATATATTTTATTAATAATGTAGATGAGCAGCGTGTCTCCGGAGCTGAACCGCATTGGGTTCAACCTCGGGGACCCCCTACTTCATGATATACAGGCCCCAATATGGGGTGCCGGTATCCCCCTACAGAATTTAAATCCCCCGGTCAGGTGATCGGGACATCTCAAAATACAGGGGATACTAGCACCCCATAACGGGCCTACATCTCAAGAAGTAGGGGGTGCCGGGACCTCAAACCAAAGACCACCTGCTCTTCTACATTATTATTATAATGAATATTATAGGCTAAAGCAGTAAAATTCAGGGCATTATTGAAAACCCTGCTCTCTGATTGGTTAAAATTCCGGGCATTATCCAATCAGTAATGCCCGGAATTTAAGCAACAGAATGTGTAGTTTTCAATGTGTTTAGTTCCAGCCAATCAGCTGTCAGAACAGCTGAGACAGGGAAGGGGATTCGACTGATTGAAGTAACAGATCTGAGACAGGGCAGGGGATTGGTTAAAAATTATCAGCCATGGGTTGACTCCTCCCCCTCCCGAGCTGACTGAGATTTTCAGATCAGATTCAGTTGAAGAAGGGGGGGGGAGTCTGCAAAGCAAATAAGTACATGGCTGTCTGCAGTTTATTTGTGAGTGTTCAGTAGCAGTGTGTGTGTTGTGCTGTCTGTGTGTGTATATCTGTGTAGAGGTGTGTTTGTGTGTGTGTATGTGTGTGTGTATAGAGCTCCAGTGTGTGTGTCAGTGTCAGCAGCAGTGTTTATGGTTGTAGCATGTGTGTGTAGTAGCAGTTTGTGTGTGTGTGTGTGTGTGTGTGTGTGTGTGTGTTTGTGTGTAGAGGTGCTGTGTGTAGAGGTGCTGTGTATAGGGGTGCAGTGTTGTGTATGATGTTTGTGTATGCTGTGTGTGTAGAGGTGCTGTGTTGTGTATAGAGGTGCAGTGTTGTGTGTGTGTGGGGGGGGGGTGTAGAGGTGCTGTGTTGTGCTGTGTTGTATGTAGCGGTGGGGGGAGTGCAACATTTAGTAAGTGGCTGCATTTTTTATTGTGGCTGCAGTGTGTGTGTGTGTGTGTGTGTGTGTGTGTGTGTGTGTGTGTGTGTGTGTGTGTGTGTGTGTGTGTGTGTGTGTGTGTGTGTGTGTGTGTGTGTGTGTGTGTGTGTGTGTGTGTCTGTGTGTGTGTGTGTGTGTGTGTGTCAGTGTCAACAGCAGTGTTTATGGGTGTAGCATGTGTGTGTAGCAGCAGAGTTTGTGTGTGTAGAGCTGCTTTGTTGTGTGTGTGTGTGTGTGTGTGTGTGTGTGTGTGTGTGTGTGTGTGTGTGTGTGTGTGTGTGTGTGTGTGTGTGTGTGTGTGTGTGTGTGTGTGTGTGTGTGTGTGTGTGTGTGTGTGTGTAGAGCTGCAGTGTGTAGAGCTGTTGTGTGTGTAGAGCTGCTGTGTTGTGTGTGGTGTGCTGTTGTGTGTGTGTGTTTGTGTGTGTGTAGCAGCAGTTTGTGTGTGTTGAGCTGCTGTGTGTGTGTGTACACACAGAGGGACGGCAGTGTGTGATATAGATATCTGCAGTGTAAGTGTATATAGAGGTAGTTTGAATTATTTACCATTTAATTTAATAAAAAAATCTATTTAACTATACAAAAGTGTCTATTATTTATGAAAAAAGTCTACATTTAGCCTATAATACTAATAATCCCCTCAGAACAGGGCATTTCTGGCAAATAATGCCCTGGCTGGGTTAAAGTCCCTCGACTTCGCCTCGGGCCTTCAACTCTTCCAGCCAAGGCATTATTGGCCAGTAATGCCCTGTTCTTCGGGGATTATTACTTAAATATTACTGTTCGATTGCCTGTAACAGCCGTGCATGGAGATGCAGCATCTCCATGCAAATGTTACAGGCGGTTTATTTTCTGTGTTTTCACGCCAGCGCAAAAGATCACTACTTAGTGTATAGCCCCCTTTGTATCGTCTCTATACTGGTTTTCTCCTTTCGTAGTACACTTGGTGCAATTATGTATTTCAAGGATCTGACTTTATTGAAAATTACAGATGGTTTGTCCTCTAATTCCTCCTTTAGAATTTGATCATTTAAAAGTATCCCCCAGTGTTTGTTAATAATTTTTCAATGTTTCTGGCTGACTTGTTATATTTTGTTGTGAATAAACACTTTTTTTCTATCCTCTCGCGCGTAAAATCTTCTCCTTTTTTGTCCTTATTGATAAGTACATCTCTATTTAAATTGTGTACTTTTTTACTTTATGTATATATTTTTATTCCATTGGTGAACAAAATAACAAAGCAACACATTAATGTATCCTCTACTTAAATTGAAACCATGCTCACTGAGCCTCTTCCGTAGTCACTGCTACAGTGTTTACCCTACTGTATTTCACAGCCAGTACTTTGGTGAATAAAGCAAGTGATTGATGTGCTTATGACATCTCACCATAGTTTCTATTTTGGCAGTGTTCTGAACTATGTACACTAGTACATAAGCCTTATGTATAAGCCTTATATCGTATAATTATACGATAAGCCTTAATTATACCTCCATGATTTTTATTTTTAAACTACTAACTTAGGTGGTTAATAGAGTTTGTGGTCACTACAACTGACACATGCAATGTCCTGCTAATTAATTTAGACTAGCAGCTACAGTAGACAGACTTGCTCCCAGGGGATACATTTTTCATTTTGTCACTGTATTATATTTACACTTTTGTACTGTACTAATTCCACATGTTGTAAACGGAATAGGTTGTTTTAATACAAACTTTATTTTATGGTACACTTTTTGTACTCGGACATAATAAAAAAAAATCAATCTTTTTAATTGGTTTTCTCAGGGATAAACAAAATAAAAATATAACAGCGTTTCAAAGTGGTTTCTTCAGTATATGTGGTTTGCACTTAAATCTAATCAGCTGTATTTATACTAATTCCAGGAACTCCTTAACCCATGGGTCCTTTTTTAATTTTTCTTTACAAGGCAGAGTCGTTTGCCTATACCTATAGAGACAAATGAAAGAATAGTGGGAAGAAAGAATAGAAAGAGATAAGAGGGAGAAGAGGGAGGAAAGTGGAGGGCCAGTGGGGTGGGGGGGGGGAGGGAGAGAGGGTACTTGTGGGGCCGGGACAAGAAGGGTAGGGGGAGAGGGATTAGTCCCCTCCCCCAATCCCCCCTGATCCCATCCACCAAGTCCCCAGCCACAACAATCCCTGTTTTGGGGATCTATTCTTTCTTTTTATTTTGTTCCCAATTCTTAGTTTTGGGGCCATGGCTCCTATATCATATAGATTTGTTCAATTTTTTGTTTTGACCAAGTAGTGCTGAGAGTTGCTCCATGAGTAATGAGTCTTCCAAGCCGAACAACGAGCCGCCATAAGAATAAATTAGACTAATTTTCTCAGTGGAGTCTGAAGATCTTCAATAGGTCTGGCCAGAAGAAAAGTCAGCGGATTCAACTGTATTCTTACTTCTGTGAGGTCCTGAATCATATCCTCAATCATAAGCCAAAACTTGATGGATCTGCGGACGTCCACCAGATATGAGCCATATCTCCTCTCTGGCCACTTCCCCTCCAGCAAAGATCAGGAGTTCCAGGGAAGATTTGGTTCAGCCTACTTGGGGATAAGTACCAGTGAAATAAAATGTTTTATATATTTTCTTTTGTTGTACAAATTGATGTTTTAGCTACCGATTCCCAGATATCCTCACAATCGTCTTTATCTATTTCCATTGATGTTTTCTGCCCATTTTAACATGTAATTATGATTGGTGGCCGCTGCTGACGATGCTATTCCCGTATATATTTCCGAAATCAAACCCCTCTGGTATGAACCCTTTCTGCACAGCTTTTCAAATTTTGTTAGATTGGTACATTTTGTTCTTTGTGATATTGCTTGTAGAAAATGTCTGATCTGAAGAAAGCTGAAGATCGGAAGGTTTTGAGTTTGGTATTTCTTTTGAAGATCTTGATATGGCAGGATCTTACCTTTATCTACCAAATTGGCTGCTATGTTAATATTTAAATCTCTAAATTGTTTGAAATCCTTTGTAGAACAGCCCGGGGGAAACTCTGGGTTTCCTTATATGGGAGTTAATAGAGCCGGGAATCAGGACAAATTGTATTTTTCTTTATTTTTGGACCATATCTTCTAGGTACACTTCATTGCTCCCAGGCTGAGACCATCCGCGAGCATCTCTCCTCCCCTCTGGGACCATAGAGCCGTTGAGAGGATGAGAGAGCTCACATAGGAGGACTTACTCCCCAGTCAGAAGCAAGTTGCTGGGTCGTTATTCCACATTACTACTTGTTTTAGTTGGGCCACGTAATAATATTTGGTAATATCCGGGACTCCCAATCCTCAGCATTTCTTTGGTGCCAACATTATCGATCTTGCCACCCTCTGCCTTTTATCTTTCCATATAAATTAAAAGATCCGATTTTGGATATTTTTAATGTCATATAGGGGGACATTTATTGGCAGGGTCTGGAGAAAGTACAGAAGCCTTGGAAGTACATTCATCTTAACTGTTGCTATTCATCCTAACCAAGATATCGGATACCCACTCCAACTCTGTAGGTCCTTTTTGATTTTTGCAAAAAGGGACGTAAAGTTACTTTGATAGAGAGATTGGTAGGAGCTCGTTATCTGTATTCCTAAATATTTAATATTCGAGGAGCTCCATTTATAATTGAAATTTGCTTGTAGCAACTTGATTTCTGGGGCTATAAGAGATAAGTTAAAGCCTCTGACTTATCATTGTTAATTTTGTACCCTGAGACTTTGCCAAATCGGCCTAATTGGGATTGCATGTTCGGGACGGATGTCAGTGGGTTGGCCAATGTTAATATAATATCATCTGCAAATAAAGACATTTTGTAACTTATTCCTCCAATTTCGATTACTTTTATATTAGTTTCTTCTCTCGATTGATAATGCGAAAAGAAGCAGAGACAAAGGACAGCTCTGTCTGGTACCATTTGTAATTTTTATGGGTCTGAGTCTCTTCCCGGAAGCTTGACATACTGTATGCTGTGGGTGTCTTGTAAAGAGCTCTAACACCCTCCAAGAACGGGCCCCTAAATCCAAATTTTATCATTGTTTGGTCTAAAAAAGCCCACTTTATTCTGTTGAATGCTTTATCCGAGTCCAAGCTTAGTAGGATAGCCTTAGTACTTGTCAGGTGTACCTGGTCGATAATATTTATAATCTTTCGGGTGTTGACTGAGGCCTGTCTTCCAGAGACACCACTTGGTCAATATGAATCAAACTCGGTAAAATTGGGTTCAGCCTATTTGCCAAAATGTTACTAGAAATTTTTACATCTGAATTGAGTAGAGATATATGCCAATAATTGCCACATTGGAGTTGGCCTCTTCCTTCTTTATGTATAATAGCCAGGTTGGCTATGACATTAATGTTGGGATGGCCCCCCCTTCCATAAATGAGTTAAAGACTTCAAGCATAAACGGGGACAGCACCATCTTAAATTTCTTATAGTACTGATTGGAGAAGCCATCTGGACCTGGCGTTTTATTAATTTTCAATTGTTTGATGGCATCTGAATGTTCTTCCTGAGATATTCTCTTGTTTAGTCTTTGAAAATCCTTTTCTGATTACACTTTTCCAGATACTCAGATATTGCTGCTGATCCAGTATGAACATTTTGAGGAGAGTTTAAATAATATAATTTAGTATAAAAATCTGGGAACTCTTTTTCGTCAAATGTTTTAATTCCTAATTTGGTTCGCATTGTGGGAATTTGACCCTTAGAACCTCTTAGTTTATTAGCCAATAACCGATCTGCTTTGTTGCCCTTATCGTAATAACGTTGGTTTGTCCACCTTAGTGCCTTTTCTACATCGTCTGTCTAGTTGGATCTGCTTAAATCCAGTCCTAGTTTTATCCAAAAGTTAAAATAGTTTTTTTGAGGGTTTGTTTTTATGTTCTTGTTCCAACAAGCTGAGTTTTTCAGAGAGTTCATTCTATAATTTTTATTTAACGCTTTTCTTATAAGACACTATGGATACAAGGGGGAAAAATGGGGATAAGGAGACAGGGGGAAGAAAAGGGGAGACAGAGAGAGGAGAGAGAAATAGTGGGCAATATATACGCCCTAAAATGGAATCCTTCATCGCCCTAAAGATGAGGATTGCGGGCCTAATGCCCTTGGGAGACATCCCTGAGCACTGCGCATGGGAGCCTTATTAAGGGAGAGTACAGAGTACTCCAGATTTTAAATTTAACCAACCAAATGTCCAAGATTTTGGAACATTGAACAAGTATATAGAGAGATACACAACCATATCAATAAACTTTGGCGCCCAGTCGATCTTTAAAAATAGCGGGAACCTAATGCTCTTAATCTCCTCACCGTCAGACAGACACAAATAGCAAACCACCATGGGTCCTGCCTAAGGGGACCAAGGGTGGGGGTCTCTAACTTAAAATGATTTTGGTCTCCTACTCCTGTTAACACCTTATAGGGGGGCATAGATGACCAGGATAGAAGAGGGGGTCCCAAGAGGCTGGGGGGGGGAGGAGGCCATCCGCGGGACTGCAGAGGGAGGGGGGGAATAGGAGGGATAGGCTCAGAAGAGGATCAAATAGTGTTGCGTAGACCATTAGGAAGACCCTTATATATGGGGTGGTGAGCATCTTATACTAACGTTCGATTCAAATCCAAACCTGATCCCATTATGCCGGCACGGGGGGAACTCCCGGATCCTTCTGCATCAATTTCCTTTGCAGGGAGGGGGGAACAAGGGGACCTGAGGAAATTTTTGAGTTAAATTGACCTGTGGGAGGAGCCTCCGCGGTTTCGAGCTGTAGATCAATTCTCTCAGCCTATCAGGGTTTTTTCTTTAAAACCGATCAACTTGAGTGAAACTAAGATAGCCTAGATGGGGTCAAATTCTCTCTCTCTTTCTCTCTCTCTCTCTCTCTCTCTCCTATTTCTCCTCTTTATTCTCTCTCTCCTCTCTCCTCTCTTAGTTCCTTGAATCAGCCCTCTTAATATATATTTCTATTCCAAATTAGGTCTTGCATCTTCAAACTGATATAATCTCATAAGAAACAGCTCACGTATTCTACAAATAGAATACTGGAATAGTCTCAGATCTCCTTATTAATCCAACCTGTCATAGTCTCTTCGGTTGCATCAGCTAAAACCTACAGTTGTCAATAATCACTCAGTGTCACACTGAACAGGGCTTTTCTATAGAGGCAGCTGTACCCGTTACATAACTCTTCAATGTAATTGAACATACAATCAGATATAATATACTGTATATATGAAAGAAAGATCAGACAATTACAGATGCAGCAATGAGTATCCGAACACTTGCCTTTGAAAATCTGGGGCAATGTCCCAGTAATGCTGCAACATTTCAGTGACATTTCTGCAAACAGACTAATGGCCCATCGGATTAACACATTGCAGGGGTCCCTTGCAGTCTCATTCAGTGAGGAGAGGAAGGAGTGTGAGGAGTGGTGGTGAGCAGAGGAGTGGTGAGCGGGGCAGTGGTGGGGAGGAGAACAGAAGGGCAGGTTCACAAGCAGGAACAGAGCAGAGTAGGAGGATGGGGAGGAGGAAAGGGGACAGAGAGACATGGCAAAGAAGAACGGAATGAACATGAAGGGAGATAAGGAGCTGTATCAAGGCCCACAGGATACTGATGCAGCTGAGAGGCAGAGGCTGGGAATGTAGTTCTAATAGAACATATCATTGCCTGTTACAATGCAATTCTTAGAAAGGTGGCAGCAAAATCCACTACGGATGTAGCAAGACTTACTGTCCCCTTAACCCCGAGAAGGTGTGAGATTATAGCCGCATAAACACTTTGTTCACTGTGGCATGTCAAAAAACTGTAAATGCTGGGGATTTGCGATTGGTTTTGTGCAGCACAAGAAACAGTAAGTCTTGCTACATATGTACAGTAGGATTCATTTATTGCATACGGCAGATGGCTCATTGCACATTGCACAATATATTTGTCCAAGCATGCAAGAAGTTCATGTGTTTCAATAGAAGATTCAATGTAGAAATGTCTCTCTTTAAACACTGTCTTTATATAATATCACCTTGTACTTTTAATTAATAGTAGCAGATTCACACTACTCAAAACACTATGCATTAAGCAAATGCGTCTCAGTCCATGTTTGCACAGACAAGGCAAGATGATACCTGCCTTCAGCTATGTTTTTTTATAATATATATTGTATCATTCATGATTGTAGACATAAGAGAGTAACCCTCTCCAAGATATACAGTATTAGTATATCGTTACGAAGTACCCATTCTACGACATCAACCAAAAGTCTAGAAGAATTATATTCGACAAAACCTAAGAATTTATTGTTGCTTTATTAGAATAGCATGTACCCGGGATGAGGGGCAGGTACTCGGCACTAGACACGTCATGGAATGGTATGTTCAATTATGGAACCTTTCGAAGGAGAAAGAGATTGAATTGACCTTTTCCTAACTGATCTCTTCGATATGCTCCCATTTGACTAACTGCCCCTACCCATGTTCCTGACCCTATCTGAGTATGTTGCCCAGTACAACTACCGGTGCTGACCAACTAACTCCAAAAATAAGATGAAACTCCACCTCAACTACATGATCGACTTCATCACCTGCTACAATGGGTTGCTGCCACTCAATTTTAAGCCTCTGCCTGTAGACACTAAGGTTCATTCAATTTTACATAGAACTGTCTTTCCCAAATGACCCGCATATGCATCCCATAGAACATGGTTTCATTAATTGAGTGCAACATAACGCAATGCACTATTAAATTAATGCAATACTCAAATGTTCTTAAAAATGGATAGTGTTTTTTTATTTTTCAACTTCTACCGGGCTGGCTTAGGACAGCAGCAGCAAGCTGGCTCTAGTATTCATGGAAAAGGGTACATCATTCCATGGCACAAGATTGAGTACATGGTCTCTGAAATGATGAGAGAGTGAGATCATTGTGTGAGGCAATGCCATTTGCATCCGCTTTTATGCCCAGTCTCACTGATATCATTTGGTATTGGGCGGGACATGTTGGAAATGTGGCAAAAGTGGGCATATACTTTACCTGTCAATTTCCATGATTAATTTAGCAGCATTTATGTAGACACAATACACATTGAATACACAAGCAAGTAGCTGGGATGTACAGGTACAGGTATGTTCATCTGGATTTTTGTGTTGGTTGGTCAGTTCTAGTAATGGTATTGGTATTGAGGCAGGCATTCAGGCTGGAGATGATAAGCGGTAGGTGGCACATTGGAGGGACCAGTTCTGGAAGTTTCATTATTCAATCTGTTGGTCCCGATATTTCTCCTTCGGAAGTTGCCAGGATCAAACATACCAGCTCAAAATGGGTTCAGTGACCAGCAGACTCCTTTCCGGGCTGTGGAAGTGTTCTAATAAAGCAATCATTCAAACTTCAGTGTCTTACAGAATTCTTCTATCCTTACTGGTTTGGTGATTTTTTTAAATATTGATACTTGTCAATAATATACTCATAGATCTCAGACAGAGTTGCCTTCTTATCTGACCCAACTTCAATTGCAGAATATATCATATATGCATAGCTACAAGCTGGTCTTTTGCCACACAGAGATGCCATCATCTACCATACAGTACAGAACCAGAAAGGAAGTTAATGTGAAATACATAGTAGTTAGATACAGTATTGACAGTACAAGGTCATTTAAAAAAGAAACATACTGTACAGTACATATATTTTATCTGGTCTTTTAGACACCTGCTTTCAGACATTAAGCTGCACTGTTCAGTTCGGTAGCATTCAGAGTCCCAAAGGCAAATAAATTCAGTTTGTCATCTGGCAGACACGCATTTAACTGCAACCACACAAATAATAATTCCGCCTGACCAAATATTCAGCTGACTAGGGTTGTAGGCTTCTTTGGTGCACCTTACCACTTTATAATGCACAAACAGTAGGTTCATTGCCCCATCAGAAAGATACACTTCCAGGCTCCCTACTGAATATACAGTAAACGTAACCTCTAATATCTGCAAGGCTTTCCGTTTAGTGTTGTTTTTACTCCAACTACCGCTCTGGTCACTGACATTCAAACTATCTGTTACCCAGACTGTTAGACTGATTAATTTTCTGCTGCTCTGTTACTACACCATCATCCTGGCTGCTTTCTAAACAAACAAGCATACATGTAGCCTGACATAATTCTATAGGAGATATAAAGTATCTCTGCAAACTCTAAACTGCCCCACAGTTATGCATACAACCTGACTGAGGTTATAGATATATTTTCTTTTATCTCTTGGAATGTACCTTTAAGACTACTTTAGATATATTCCTTTAAACTATTTTTAACATCCCCACAGTATTTTATTTGTTGTTACCAATAAAGTTGAATTTTATGCTCTAATCACATTGCTTACCAGATAGTGTTAGGGGACTTTTTCCACTATTCATTACAACTATTTATCCATGTTACACCATTATTGTATGTCTTATGATACGTGTGTGCATAGTGCTATTAAGTTCTTCATTCTACCTCAACTAGAGATTTATATTTTTGTACTTTTGGGTAACTGAGTGCACCCTACCCAGCTCTCCAACTCTGCAGAACTCCCTGGTTAGGACTTTTGTTGCTTTTGCTTATACTGTACCTCTACCACTTTTACTCATGTTGAGTGGGTATCACCTCTCTTTTTTTGCTAACATATGATCCATCATAATTTGATCATGTTTAACATTGACATTACACACAGCTTATTCTGAGTAGTTGAAAAAAATCTGTGTCTCACCTGTTACACGGAGCTGTAATACAGTAATTGAGTTTCATCATATGGTAGTTGTTCACTATAAGAAGGATTACTTTCTACAATGCTTGAAATAGACATCTGAACAGTGGGTTCATAGTGCACTGCAAATGTGTGACCTTCTGAGATTGATACTGTTGATGAAACATAAAAAGATTAAGCATTTCCTGCTTATAATTTTGGATAAGCTGATCAGAGAAATGGTCTGATATTGCGTACATCATTTGAAATTGTACAATAATATTTTTGTTATAATGTAAAAATCGTTTAGGATTGAACATGCTTTACCAGATTTGGATACTGTTTGTGGCTGAGGCTGAAAAACAAGACGACAATCGGCATGTAAGAGTAGCTGTTTGTTGCTCTGATATGTATTTGGCTTTTGGCATTTCTTTATATTGTCAGCTGGTCTTCCATCCATGCTTACAAACCAGTAACGTAAGGTCACAGTGTTTTATACGCACAGGAATGGCAATTACAAACCTTGTCACACTAATTAACCACTCACAATGTACAGAGTGATTCACTTGACTGTTCTGTTTCATTGACACAAATTCACTCCAGAACCGAAGAATTAGGATCGCTTGTGTTCTCACTACATTTGTGCTAACAATAAAAGGTAAGAGTGCATTAATAAATTCCAACATAAATTAGAGACAAGCGCACTGATTGGACTATTCAACTAAGAAACATGTCATCATCTTCTGTTGGTGTGAATACAAAAAAATCTAAGTAAATAGCCCGCTGTGAATCCTGAAATATAACACTTTCTTTTCTGTGAGTCATGTATTTGAAAATGTATTTAACTACATTTATTTTTCAATATAATTTGTTTGACATAATTTTAGAGTGTAGTGTCTTCTTGTTTCTATGAACAAACACACAGTAGAAAACAAATTGTAACTTTTTTATACAAAAAAAAATCTTAGATAGTGACCTAAAGGTTTTTATTACTAACATCAATGAACTTAATTAGGAAAATTATATTTATTGTTTTTTGAGAATTAAAAGGAGCTTTTTGTTATAACTAATATGCCCAAATTAAAGCCCTTTCCTACTTTTTGCTTGTCTATTAATTGCTGTGGTGTACCTTTCGTAAGCTGGAATTTGGTTTTCAATACATTCTGAAACCTGGAGCTAGATGAATATTCTGCTACTATTTTCGGAATTATTATTAATAAAGTGCAATGTTTGCTAGATTGCTAACTTCCTTGTCACTATTTAGTATCACCCCCTTATTGTCAGACACATTACATGTATTAATACATTTCTAAAAATCTTTAAATCATTCTTTAGAAGTAAACCAACATTAGTGCATAAGTTGAATATCACATTACATTAAATATTTGTAAAATATATTTTGAAATACATGAATGCTGAAGAAAAAATGATTGATTAGTTTAAAATAATGTTGTATGATTTAAAGAAAAGATGATTATACTTTATTACAATGTGTAAAACATAGTATCTACTGTACTATCGAAGCAAATTCATACTGTTAAGGAGACATCCTTTTTGCTTCTCCTTCTCCATTTTTAATGTTAGCTGCCTGCTGCTTATTTTCCACTCAGTTCTCTGAATGGCTTATTAATGTGGTCTAGGGGGAGACTGTTAGAAATGGCACAATGAATCAAGGGATTTTCCTTCAACATCCAAATGACATACAGCAGCAAGAGAATTAAACAGATGACTAACCAGTGCCCTTTTGTCTGCAGATGAAGACTGTATTGCCAATTTGTAAACCAGAGACTGACATTTGGGTGGATTAAACCATCCTGTTATTGTGCTGCTAGTTTCTAATCATTAGTGCTTTCTTGATCTCAAGTGTCTCAGTCAAGTGCCTTCTCAGAATCTTGTTTGCTAAAGCCTTCAACTGAGCTTTTTCTATAAACATTTATCCATGGAGAAGTTCCAACACTGACTGATGAGAATAGCTGGCTTCTAGGTATTTAATTAAAACATTAAGCAGAAAAAAAGCTTTAGTGTCAACATTCACAAGTACCTTACCATTGCTGAGGGTTGCTATAATTGAGTTTTCCAGCAAATGCTTTTTTTCCTTTCTGAGAGCTGTGGTAGCTTGAGGTTCACTTTGCCTCATGCTGTTTGTTGTGGCTTTGAGACTATACCTCATGCTGTCATTCGCCTGCTTTTCTCAATTTGGTTGTTAGCTTTATTTCTAAAATCAAGATTGGATGGTAAGAAAAGGTTTTAATAAAGAGAAGAAAGTGATTTGTTTAACATTGAAAATTCTTTTTTTTTACCAAGTATTCCACCAAACTCTGTAACCATGGCATTAATTGGTACTAATATGCCACTGCTTTTTATTTGTGATCCTACATATTTTATACATTACCACTGTCATATTGGAAAACAAAAAAGCCATTAGGACCATATTTATTACACAGGGTTATGCCATAAGAATCCTTCCAGGGCTGGAAGACATCTTCCGGTCCCTCTAAGTTATTGGGTTGGTGGGTGTCTCCTGGCATGGAAAGTTGTCTAATGGCATAGCGCCATTTAATAAACATGGGATTTACAGTAATATAAAAGTGTATCAACTTGTCTGTATTTTTTTAAATTGTCTTTTAATATTTGTTGAAACGAGTACTACGTTTGTATTTAACCTGATTAGTTTATCTTTAAAATCAATCATACTTGCAGTATTTTTAATTGCACTTTTTTAATGCCACTTTTAATAAAACTAATAGTAAAACAAAATGTTCTGAGTATGAATTGTTCATTGCCCTATGCCATATACCTTTCCTTCAGTTATCCATTTTCTATTCATAAAATGTTAAAGAAATTTAATTGAGGTATTTATTAAACAACCAAACTACACATCTTGAAACATGTTTTCCATATTTTCTCTTCTTTTTAATCTGAAAGCTTAAAATGTACATAAATAAGACATGAATTAAATAGTATATGTACCCCCTACGAGAGATGGGTGAACGTGTCCAAATCCGATCTGTCTATTTTCTGCAGATTCTTCATCAAAATCCATATATAACTGCAGGCAATTTGGATGCTCACATATCATGGTGGATTCTCCTGGATCGGCAATCACATTCCTTCCATGTGTGCATTGTTAAATCGAAAATCAGATTTTAAATTAATTTTGATTGTGCTTTTTGCCAAATTCAAATCTGTGTGTATCCACTTAGCCCCTCACATGTCCTGCCTGTTATCATACTTGTGATTGTTATGGAATGTATAGGCTGTGTGGGTATGCAGGTTGTAATCTTTAAGGTGGGAGAAAGGGTCTCAGGAAAGGCAGCAGGCAGGGCTAGCAGCTGTAGTCAGGGAGAGTGAGAGAGATGAGAGAGTTTTCTTTTTTTTTCTTATAGAGTGGTGGCAGGAGCAGTTGCTCTTCTGATGTACCTCAATTGAGACTGAGGAGGGATTTTTCAGGCTTGGTTACCGGTGCACGTGAAGCAGTAAGGGCTGCAGTAGATTTATTTTCTGCCTTTTGTGAGCACCAGCCATAGGAGTAACCATAATACTGTGGTGGAACCCCATGTTGTATGCTTGCCTAAGGCCTATTTTATCTAGTTATCATTAGGATATTACTCATCTGTCCTACTCACGACAGAATGAGCAAAAATAAACCAGACAAATACATATGAAACCCAGATCAATGCACAAAAAAACATAAAGTGCAGTAAATAATGGGGGTGAGAATACAATAATCCAAAAGGGGGGATAACAAACTGAGCACCCCGCCGGACACCCACTGAGAGCCAAACTCTGAAACTGTCCCTGTGGATTTAGCGTGGGTGTATTCTGTCTGGATACAGGAATGCACCAGTGCCGGCAACATTGCCACAATGTTCCTTGGGAATTCGCCTTCCAGACACTGCTTCCTGGTATTAGAAATATCAAGCTTGGCTAATGGCATGAGAAGGCTGGTGAGGCGGCCGCTATGCTTATTGCTCTGGGACAGGTTATAACTAAAAATAAATAAATGGGGGAAAGTGTAGATAGAACTATAGGAGAAGGTCCCTCAAGTGGGATACAGGCCTGCAGTCTGGCACATGCAAAATAAATTTGATAGGGAATGAAGTAGGCCAAGTACTCTCCTAATTTCAGTGCACCATGGAGGATTCTCCAACATATATCCACGGTGGGGTTGGGAAGTGATTCTGAATAGAGTTCCCTCCACCTCCACAAGGTTAAGGCATTGCACTATATGGAGCACGAGAGAGTAAAGCCCCTTTCTCGGCATGCCACAGAAACATGCTTGGGACACGTCTTCCAAACTACTTAACTAGAGGAACATGAGGAGGTTTCCGTGGCTTTGGTCCCAAACAAAGATCCGGAGAGTTGTGGGTGAAGGGTGAGTCTGGTTCTTTGGTCTGCAATACTCCCTTGATGAAGGTGTATGAGTTGATGGAAATTGCATCCTTTATCTCTTGGATCAGATAGCGAGGGATGCAGCAGAGTGTATACCCATATGCAGAGCTGCTTACAGATTTCCTGGGGGCCAGAAATAGAGCTTTGACAAACCCCAGTGCCCCGTAAACCCCCATTTCACACCTCACGAGATCCCTTCTTTATTTCCCCACTCTTCCCATGCATTTCTCTCCCCCGTCTCCCTCTTACTTCCTCTCTTCCTCACTCACTATCTCACACCCCTCTCTCCTCTCACCCCCCTCCATAAATTAACACACTTTTACGCAATCCTGCATCCTCCATCCCCCTTCCTCACACACATTCCCTCCCCCTGACCACACACATGATCCCAGCCATAATAATTATGCCCCCAAATACATACACCTACCCTATCCCGCAGTACATATAAAACCCTACCCCCCAAATACATACAAAAAAACCACTACCCAAATACATACAACTCCCCAAAATACATACAACCCTGACCCCTCAAATGCATACATAAAAACCCCTCCATCCCACAAATACATGCAAAAAAATACCCCCAAAATATATACAAAAAAACTCCACCGCCCAAATACATACAACTCCCCAAAATACATACAACTCCCATCCCTCAAATACATACATAAAAACACCTCCATCCCACAAATACATGCAAAAAAATACCCCTATAAATACATGTATGAAAAAAACACCCTCAAATCCAAATACATACATTACAAAAAGACTCCCAAATACATGCAGACCCTCCCCAAATACATACAAACCCTCCCACGCCTGAAATAGATAGAACCCCCCAAATATATACAAACAAGAACCTCCACCCCCCAAATACATACTGCACCGACACACTTTATTCGAGCAAATACCCAGTATGTACCTGGCAGATACCTGGAATGCGCCGCTCCTCACCTCTGACAAGCCCCGTTGCGTTTGCCTTCCCAGCCTGGGTTCATGCCTGGCTGACGGGCGGCTGATCTGTTAAATGATAATTATTAGGATTTAATAGGCTGCAATGCTTCGCGTGTCTACCAGATGGCATAAATTCATGAATTGTAATGCAGTATATATATATATACTGTGCAGTATTGCAGCCAGCGGGAATAAAATGCTTCAATCCCTGCTTGGAAAATACCTCAATGCACTCGGGCAGAAAACAGTCACAAACCTCAATACACCCGGGTATACCCGAATTTGTGGGACTAGCCGAGCTCGAATAAAGTGTGTCGCCAGTGTACATAATGCTCAGGCTCTCCCCAGCTGGGATAGTGAGGGAGGCCCACAGCAGGCAAGAGCCATGGCTCCCTGCTCAACACTAATTCCAGCTGCAAGTCATCTCGTTGCTGTCGAGCCCCACCTCTCCCCACCTGTGGGGTTCCCTCACTGACAGTAACACTGTCCCACACTGAGCTTCTGATGCCGGTGCATGCCAGCCTCTCTCATGCTGGTGTGCTCTTGAAGCTGGGCCCGGCGGTCATCGATGTCTATCAGGCCTGGTATACTTTTGTCCCAGTTCTCCCCCTCTCTCTGCGGCCCTGCCCATACAGTATGTTGCTAAAGCAAGTCAACCTCTACCCAGTCCTATCACCTGTAGTCCAAGAGATCTCTGACTGCATACTGCATATTAGAACTCCAAACTCCAAGCCCCCATCATACATCAGCAAGAAAGTCGCCCCTTGCAACCACCTTTCCTGGCCACAAAACCATGCTCTATGCCTTCGGTAGGTCTCGGTAATATGCCGGAATCACTGAGAGGTTTTATCTAAACCCTCAGACGTGATAATAAAGAGTTTTCAGTCATAACCCAACTCTATCTCTCCCTGGATTATCCCAAGTGTAGCTTTTTAACAATCTGGCAATGAATTGCGAATTCAATATGTACCATTTCGATTTTGTTAAAAAATATTTTCTCATACTTTTTAAATTTGTTACATATCTTTTTGTTACAATATATGGTGGCAGCCAAGGCTTGAGGGGCTCTGCCCGTGCCCCTTCTGTGAGACAGAGGAGAGCAACTTTGGCAGGCTCAGTTGGCAATGCAGGTGGAAGAGCCTCAGCAGTGGTAAATGGACCAGTGAATTATCCTGATGTTACCAGGAACTGGAATAGCCATAGTTCTGGGTTGCTTCAATCCGGGATGTGCGCATGCTTCAGGAATGGACTGGTCCTGGATCAATTTTAAGCTAGACCACCTTAGTTGGCTACCTGCTTGGGTACTGAAAGCTTCATCAGGTGGGATTTAATGGTTCAGGAGGTGGAACCTAGAGCATGGGGAGTGGGTATGGTAACATGGAGCCCTTCAATCAGACAGTAGGTCTTGACTGCTTTAAGTCTGTTTAGTCCAGGGAGTGCCCCAGTGGAACTTGGGGAAGCTGAGGGAGACATTTATGGTTGTGATTTTGGCTCTTCTGATGAGCTTAGAGAGGTGTGTCTTGGAGAAGATGAGGCAGAGGAACACAAAATCCCTCTATTCGATGTCAGAGTGAGTCCCCAGGTTTGTCATTCTTGCATTCCAGACTCCTACCCTAGCTCTAAGCCATCGTAGGGGCAAAGTGGCCTGCTCAGAGGAGCCACTAGCATGGTGTGGACATACTTCCAATTACCCAGCCATGGCTCAGTGAGCTTTGTGATGCAGCAAGCAAGACTGGAGCACATCTGGGTGTGAGTGTTCTTCTGCAACATTTCAGTACAAGCACTGACATTTAGAAGATGCTGCAACAGCGGCCCTCTGAGTCACATCTCTCCAGATGTGATGATCCATCCCTGGGTTATCGTGGTAAAGCCACCACCACCACTCCTTCAAAGGAGGCATTGGTCAACCACTACTTCTCCTCCACAGCGCAAAGTCCAAGTGGTCTAGAATGATAGTTATTTGTGTTTTGAAAAGTTATTTCAATTACAATTTTTGTGCTACAGTACGTTCAAATTGGTCGGTATTACTATTGAAGGCAAGGCTGTGTTGATACCTTTTGATTCTTATCAATCACAGACATACAATAGTAAATTTTATTTGTATTGGTTAAAGTAGATTTATAATGTTTTTTTTATTTCAAGACTGCCTTATTGACCCCCATAACCCGGTAAGCAAAAGGATACAATGCTTGAAATGTTCTTATAATGGCCTCTGTATCTGTACAGAGAGGAATTTGTTAGAAAAGAGTGTGCATTCCAAAGAGCACAAGAGAAAAAGAGAGAAGAGGGAGGTTGACCGTTTATAGGTTTGAGGTTAGAGGGGTTTACTCTACAAGGAGGTGAAGTTGCATGTGAGAGGTGAGAACAAGAGCATGTAGAAATGAGGCAGATACTAGAATTGGAGAATATATCCCAGGAGCAAGGAGAAGAAGCAAGGGAAAAAAGCAGATGTGTCAGGAGTATTTGTGGGGGTGTGTTTTAGAGCAGAGGGTATAGCTGAGTGTATTCAAAGGAAGCAGATAGAAAAGCAGTTCATGTGAACTGAGAAGTGGAGAAGGAAGGAGAGATGAGGAAATATGAATGGAGTTCACGACGTACAGAATGGCTTGTAGAAAGAAAAGTGTCGTTTGGAAAGAAGTGTGGTTAGAGTGAATATAAATAGCAGAAGAAGCATGGCAGTGTTGCAAGTTTAGTGTTTAGTAGCCTAAGGGTTGGGTACAGAAAATGGAGTTAGGATAAGGACAATTTGCAAAATGTCAGATATATCTATGAATAGTGGTGCTGCAGAGTGAAGAGAGCTGTATCTTGAGTCTGTGATAGAAAATGTCCTCCTTTCCAGCGCTGTTCAATTCCAGAATCCAGGGTCAATAGGTGTAATGTAGTCCATTTCTTTATTGACTAATGTTGAATTCCCTGTTAATCTGCACTTAAAATTGGTCCTCTTTAAAGATCGGACATGTGGTTGTTTTTCCATACTTTTGAGGCATGTGAGAGGGATTTTATTATGTTTGTATGTTATGTGATGTGTCTTTAATAAATGTGTTATACTTTTGTACACCAGCGTGCTTTACGTGGGAAACTTTCTCTCTATTTTTGTTTTCATACATGCTTGATCCCCAGCACCGTCAGTATCCTATTGTTATAATTTTCTATAGGCGATTCTACTGATGTTGGTTTTTTGTTATTTATTTAGTCTGTTGCAGGCTTGTTTTTGTGTTGTTCATATATATATATATATATATATATATATATAGCAACTGTAAATATTACTGTATGTTCATTTGCATGTCTTCGACAGGTCTGCAACCCTGTCTTTCCCCATTGTCACCCAGCATACAGCACTTCCACTGCAGCAAGGGATTCTGGGAAATGACATGCAAATGAGCACTCAGTGCCACCTTTTGTCTCAAGCTCGTATTACACAAGCCAATCCTCAAGCCAATGCATGCTGTTTTAAACACAGCTTTTAAACAGAGGCTGGGATGAGATGCAAAGCCATTAGACCTACTCACATACATGTTTCAACCTTGATGGGTATCATCAGTGTGAGGCTGGTCTTAATGGCTAGCAGGTTTGAGACTAGACTAGTCTCCCACCCTTACTGTGGAGGGTTTTTGTCACTTTTTTTACCCACCATAACCTTAATGACAGTATATATATATATATATATATATATATATATATATATATCTGTATCTGTATCTGTATCTGTATCTGTATCTGTATCTGTATCTGTATCTGTATCTGTATCTGTATCTGTATCTATCTATCTATCTATCTATCTATCTATCTATCTATCTATTTAAAACCAGAGACATAACATAAAACACAGACAGGGCTCAGTGCACATCCAATAAAATTTATACACGGTACAGTGCCTAAATATACATGTATAGATATCTATTAAATAAAATGGTCTTTTAGTTTAACATTTTGGCCAAATTGTAGTAAGCCCCTGAGCCACTACAAGGCAGACCACATCTCAAGGGTCCCTAACACTAATATAAATTCTTAATAACCTGTGCATTACCAGGAAGAATGATTTATAATATATCTGTCAAAATTAGTTGCAAAGTTCTAAGTCTGATTGAAGCTTTTATTAACCTGTACATTACCAGGAAAAGCACTCTGTATTAGATTTGTCACAATCATACTGCAAGCAAGCAAGTTCCCCTGAGAGTGGGAGATGCCATGGAGTGAGCTTTTAACCATTTAAATGTGGGAGGGAGTGAGCTTCAATTAGGCAGGAGGTTGCCACCCTCCAATCAGCTAAGACTAGCTGAAAAAGAATTGTTAAACATACAGGACACCCACAAGCTCATATTGAACCTCCAAAATAACCACGACATATATATAAGCATATAAGTGTCACAGATGAATGCTACTGAGCATGGCAATATATATATATTTAAAACCAGAGACATAACATAAAAAACAGACAGAGCTCAGTGCACATCCAGTAAAACTTATGCACGGTACAGTGCCTAAATATACATGTATATATATCTATTAAATAAAATGGTCTTTTAGTTTAACATTTTGGCCAAATTGTTGTAAGCCCCTAAGCCACTACAAGACAGACCACATCTCAAGGGTCCCTAACACTAATATAAATTCTTAATAACCTGTGCATTACCAGGAAGAATGATTTATAATAAATCTGTCAAAATTAGTTGCAAAGTTCTAAGTCTGATTGAAGCTTTTATTAACCTTTACATTACCAGGAAAAGCACTCTGTATTAGATTTGTCACAATCATACTGCAAGCAAGCAAGTTCCCCTGAGAGTGGGAGATGCTATGGAGTGAGCTTTTAACCATTTAAATGTGGGAGGGAGTGAGCTTCAATTAGGCAGGAGGTTGCCACCCTCCAATCAGCTAAGACTAGCTGAAAAAGAATTGTTAAACATACAGGACACCCACAAGCTCATATTGAACCCCCAAAATAACCACGACATATATATAAGCATATAAGTGTCACAGATGAATGCTACTGAGCATGGCAATATATATATATTTAAAACCAGAGACATAACATAAAAAACAGACAGAGCTCAGTGCACATCCAGTAAAACTTATGCACGGTACAGTGCCTAAATATACATGTATATATATCTATTAAATAAAATGGTCTTTTAGTTTAACATTTTGGCCAAATTGTTGTAAGCCCCTAAGCCACTACAAGACAGACCACATCTCAAGGGTCCCTAACACTAATATAAATTCTTAATAACCTGTGCATTACCAGGAAGAATGATTTATAATAAATCTGTCAAAATTAGTTGCAAAGTTCTAAGTCTGATTGAAGCTTTTATTAACCTGTACATTACCAGGAAAAGCACTTTGTATTAGATTTGTCACAATCACACTGCAAGCAAGCAAGTTCCCCTGAGAGTGGGAGATGCTATGAGTGAGCTTTTAACCATTTAAATGTGGGAGGGGGTGAGTACCATGTCCAGGCTTTCAATTACGTCACATCCGTTCTCCCCCAAGCCTCTGTCACATGGTCTACTAGACCCAATCAGAGTTGGGATGTATTTCCCACACTCTGATTGGCTACCGTACCATGTGAGGCCGGCCATCTTTCTTTTCATGACGTCATCTTAAAGGCAATTGAAGCACACCAATTCTGATTGGCTGTGCTTTCATTGCCTTTAAATGAAGTCATCATTTTTTTTCCCCGGCCAAATCACATGTTTTTCACGGCCCAATCAGGACCGTGGGAAACATTTGACCAAAATGTGACGTCATAGGCCTATAAAAGCCTATGTCATCTCATTTTGAAGGCAGACGCCGAGGAGGAAGGACCTCCGGAAGAAAAAGAAGACCAGGGCGTGTCCAAAGAAGAGAAGAAAACCCCGGAAGAGAGCCGCAGATACAAGAAAAAAGAATACAGGTGAAGTTGGATTACAAATAGAAGACCCGTGGATTTTTTTTTTTTTTTTTATTGTTTATTATTTTATGGTTTATTATTTTATGGGTTCCTGTGCGTGGATTGGTTCGAGAGTAAGCTGTTCAACGGGAGTCGGTGAGTGGGTCAAGTAATGGTAAGTGAACAAAAGAAATGTATTTTATTTAACTTGTTCAATTTTTTTTTGTTTTTTAACATGTGTTTTTTTTTTTTTTTTAGATCATATCTTGCCACTGTATGTATGTATGTATGTATGTATGTATGTATGTCTAGATCGATATATACATACAGGGTAAGAAATGGTTTGGTAGGAAATGCTTGTATTGCTGTGTTTAAAATGATTTGGGATATGCTGCTATACATAAATGTGTAAAGTAGAGGCAACTCTTATTCGAACAAAAAACAGTGGCAATTCCCCAAAAAACGCAGGAAACACCCAGGTACATTCTGAATACATGCCTTAAACTTTCCTTAAACTAGCCCCAGCATTTCTGCATTGATTAATGGCCTATCAGATTAACAGCGGGGGTCCCTGGCAGTCCCATTCAAACTGAATTGGACTGCCAGGGATCCCTGCTGTGTTAATCCTATGGGTCGTTAGTCAATGCAGAAATGCCTTAAACGTGCCTCAAACTAGCCCAGAACATACCCAGCACATACCCAGCACATACCCAGAATGTAACCCGGCTAGTTTACGGCAAATGTTAGAATAAACGTTGCCTCTACTGTATGTAATGTATTTTAGAATTAGATAGATGTAAATTTTGGTCTTGTATGGTGTACTTTAGGTCAGCGGGAGGCTTGCTTTTGTATATTGTATTCTTTTTGGTACTTATATTTTGTCTGATGGTAACTATTTCAGTTTAACGATAGAAATAGTTAATTGTTTAATTGTTATGAATGGAATTTAAATTGTTTAGTGATTTGATTAATGAATGCTAATTGATTTATGGTGACTTGATTGGTTTAAATAGTATACTTGTTTGGATGTATTGGTATTTTGTTTGGAATATGTTATTGTTAACATTCATGGGCAGAGTGTACATGGTGCATAGATTGTATGCATCATGTATACAATGTAAATGCAATGTTTTGATTGGCATGTGAGGCTTTTGATTGGCATTTGAGGCTTTTGATTGGAAGATGAGATTGGATTTTTTAAGGAAATATGATTTCATTGTACTGTGACTATATGGAGAAGTGGTATTTGTAGTAGAGCATGTTTTTGATAACCCTTCTACATTTATTTGTATATTGGTTCATCATGTGTATATATATATATATATATATATATATATATATATATATATATATATATATATCTATATATATATATATATATAGATATATATATATATATATATATATATATAGATATATATATGTGTGTATATATAGTTGCATGATGAAGCCACTGTACAAATGAATGAACCCCTTCATTACCTTTGCGGTTATTATCTGATAAGGTGATTAAGGGGTTAATTGATATCTGAATGTAATTGCAATGTATTGGCTATGTATTTTGTTGGCAACGGAGGACAAGGATTTTGCTGGCGACGGGGGCTTCTTATTGATGAGGTCAGTAGAACTTTATTTATGTTATTATGCTAGTTAATGTGTTTAATAATGGGCAAATAATCTATTATCCATATCTGAATAACAGTTATTTGGCACATTATTGTACTGTATGTGTTGGGGAGGGATGTATGTATTTAATGTATAGGTCAGGTTTATTTATTTTACATACATGGTTGGTTCCTTTGGTCTGCGTGAGACCTCTGGAGACCACCTGAGGTATCCTCGGGTATCTTACGGGTACCAGGCTGCGTGGCCCACTGGGGACACCTGCAGGGAAGAACCGGTGGCCCCACATCTGTGGGGGCACCGCGGACCCATAGTGTGCGGGGAAGAACAGGTGGCCGCACATCTGTGGGGGCACTGCGGACCCGTAGTGCCCACCAGACCCTCGTGGGAACCACCCGAGGCCCCTCAGACACCTGTGGGTCTGACCCGGGGCCCCCAGACATCCACGGGCCTACCGTGGGGACCCAATTGTGGCCCACGGTGACCCGCGGAGACCACCTGGTGTGCCATGGTGCCATGGTGCCTGGCGGGACCCACCAACAGGCCTCCAGAACCTGTATGAAACAAGTTGCTGGTAACCTGTATGTCTGTGAGGTGACTCGTCAGGCCCACCGGGGACTCCCGTGGGCCTGGGGTATGAACCCTGTATGTAAAAGAATAAATCATGTACTTATGGGGGGGCACATGGGGTGGGTTATGTATTTAATAAATAGAATGATGTTTATTGTGAGCAGTGTATTGTTTTTATTGTGGGTACTGGGTGTGGGGGGAGGGGGTATTGGCCCCAAGGGTATGTGGGTAGGCCTCCTGGCTGGGAAGTGGGTGAGGGTGGTTAGGCCTCACGGTGTGGGGGGTTAGTGGGGGAGGGTATGTAGGCCTCCCGAGTGGTGGGTGAGGATGGGTTAACCCCTTAATGCCTGTAGCGGTTAATAACCGCTATGGTGATTAAGGGGTTAGGGGACATTACATTGGATGTTTTTATTCTGGTGTATGTCTTTCAGCATCAGAGGGGGAATGGGCAGGATGAAGATGAGGATGAAGACGGCCTTCATCGTGGGTGCCTGTAAAAGGTAAGTGCAATATGTTTTTACGTTATTTATTGTAATTTATATGTATTTAAAATGGGCAAATGCATTATTATCCATATGTGGATAATAGTAATTTTGCCCATTACAGTACTGTATGTGTTAGGAGGCGGGGGGGATGTTTGTTGTTTATTGGGGGCAATTGTCTCCAATAAACATGCTAATGTGCCTTAACCCCTTCATTGCCTTAGCGGATAGTGCTAAGGTAAGTAAGCTGCATTAATGTAAATTTTAATAATAGTGTGCGGGAGCAGGGGGTCCCCTGAGCTGAACCGCATTCCCCTGCTTCCCGAGTTACATGCCCCGGTTTGGGACATCGGTGCCAGTGTGGACACCATCTTTATAGAGGCCACGTCGCGTCTTGGACGCTATAAAGATGTCTTCCTCCTAATTAACCTATCAGGGTTGAACCAGCCTTATAAAGGCTCATTAGCCATTCCCTAGAACACACCCTTGAAGATGTCGGCGCAACAGCTGACGAAACGCGTAGGTCTACGTCATCCATGTCCAACAGCTGATTGTGGGAGGAGTGCTGAGCAATGTGAGAGGAGTGAAAGCAATATTCAAATGTGTACCGGCGGAACAAAGTGATAGGCTGCAGTTTTTCTGCATAAGGGGCTGAGTCTGGCACCTAGTGTATACACCAGAAGCGACTTTACCTGGTGTGAAACCTTCCAGACGGAAGAATTATAGCTGCTATGGAGGGGGGATCATATCAAGTGATATTTCATCTACTACAACTATCACTTCCTTCAATAGATCTATTGGACATGTATTTGGATTTAATTCATCATTTTTTCTCCTCCATATGATATCTCCTGTTTTGTTTTATATTGTCATATTGTGATATTTTGCACTATTATGTTTGTTTTTATCTGTCCAGCAATCCAGCCTTTCTTGCTTAATAAATTATCCAGATTTTTATAGCTATACAGGATTGCGCTTTATTTCTTCTTTTTCACATTAATTAGGATAGGCATATCCTCATTAAGGCCGCATCCTGTTGGATCATTTCTAAATGTTCAGTACCTGAAAATTAATTATACATTCACTTAGTATTCACCTATATATATATATATTCAGTTATGTGCTAGTCCTAGCGCTAATTTGTTCGTGTATATATATATATATATATATATATATATATATATATATATATATATATATATAGTAGGCCTTAGAATCACCTGATCTCACTTAAATTCAGTCCAGAAACAGCTTAATTAACACATGAGAGACACAGAAGACACATGTTATTTGTAATTAGACATCTCACACCTATTCTAGCTGTTGGATTTACTAACCAGGTCAGCACAGCACATATCCTAATTATGCTAAATACTATTTTTTAACACATAAAATGTATGGATGTATTGATTAGAAAAAAATACATTAACTATAACAACATACCACAATGAATTATCTTTACTTGATTAGGACACATTACAGGTTTAATGAAATTATCTCCTTGGAAAACTATTTCCTGCATATACATATTCCCTAAGGTGAAACCCCCATAACTGGTAGAACATACTGTGGAAAGTTAATTAATCCATGTAATTACAATAACAACAGTGACATAAAACCCAGGAGGACAATAGTTTGATAATATACACAGGCCTTTAATCTCCATGGAAACAATTGCTTATAATTAAAAAAAAAAAAAGATAAACTAGTTTGATAATTTTGTTTTGTCACTTAGGGCTAAATGCATATACAAATATACTGTAATACAGTAAGTCCTCGTTTTACGACGCTTCGCTTTACGACGAATGGCTTATCCGACGCTGTCCAATGCATCCCTATGGCTGGTTTTAGGATGCCAAAATGGCTTATCCGACGCTCTTACGACGCTTTGCAAAGTTGCAACATTATGTCAATCAGAAGGCTGCAGTCAGGGAAATCATCCAGATCAGTCTGTGTGAAGGTTTTGTGGTATATTTATGCCTTTAAACATGTCTAACAATTTTATTATACAGTTCTGGATTCAATCAATAGAATCTTTACATCATAATGTATGTGTGTGCAGCATAATCATATTGTTTGAGTAAAATATTTTGTGTATTTTAGCATTAAAAATGCCTTCAGGAACGGAACGTTTCATTTAAACAGTGTTCCTATGGGAAAACGGGTTTCGCTTTACAACGTTTCGCTATCCAACACATGTTGAGTAACGCATTGCGTCGGATAACCGAGGACTGCCTGTACCACATTTATTTACTATAAGAAAATTGGTATAAAGCAGCTCTACATTGTCTCAATGTTTTATTTCAATTTTTTTAGTCTACTATTTAATTTATAAATAAATTGTTAAACCCCAAAGAAAAATACTTACAGTTCTGAGATTTTGCTATGGAATGAAGCTTCACAAGGTTAGTATAAATGAATTATCATTACATATTTTCTTGCCTTAAGCAAACACAGTGGTAAAATTGATCTTTTATACAAGAAATAGCCTCTAAGAGTCAAGTTCTTCTTTAAAGAGTTACTCTAAACAGATATAGGACTCTAAACAGACAATTCCTTTAAGCTCCTACAAATATTGGAACCGAAAGATGGATGGGTAGACATGTCGTCATTTCTTCCATGTAGTAAAGTAATAAATGAGGGAGAAGGAGTACTTTAGGTAGTATGATACATTTTATTGGGCCACCAGATAGTTAATAAGTCTGTCTGTGAGCTGACTCCTATCAATTGAGAGATAATTGATAATCTAATTAACTATTTGGTGTGTCTGAGTTGATTAGGCAAACCCCGCTCTTAAGAGTTAATCAAATGCATGTGATTAGGGTACTTAAGTCAGTGTAACTTGGCTGTGAACCATATGGCTGTGTAACATCAAAAGAGTCACATCATAAGTGTCATATCTAAAGTGTCTGCAAGAGTTAATTTTGGAGTTGAAATTAGAGGTGAAGATTGGAGGAAGATCTGGACTCTGCATTACAACTTTGCCACTGTGAGACATTCACTTTTAACATCTGTGATTATTTGTTCACTTTTATCCTCCATTACCTGTCAAGTCTCTCCTCCTGCATCTTACTATGCCCTACCTACTGCTTTTTCTGTTTTCTGTTTTCTCACTCCTTTGTGAATGTCTCTGTTCTCTCCAACATCCCCTCACTCCACTGCACCATTATTTATACACCTCTCTCCCAACAACTTCTATACCTCGCAACAAAATACACCCACACAAATCCTCTATTCACACCCTCAATCTACTTCTTCCCGCTGCTGGGGATCTACCCATAGCCTGAAGCCAGACATACACACCTGATCTCACTCATGCCTCCATGCCATCTCTTCCCCTGTAAATGGTGTTAACCGTTTCATTTAATACTGATCAGCCTTAAATTTAACCCCACAAATCAAGTATCCCAATAGCCTGAACTCATGGCTATTGTCCCACACTCAATCACTCCTACCACCCATTGTGACCAAGCACTGCCATCAACAGCACTTACTCCCTCACCTACTGTCTCTGTAATTTTCCCATTAAACCTCTTAGATTGTAAGCTATTCGGAGTAGGGATTTCCTTTCCTATTGTCTAATTTTGCTGCACTTATTGTATAATTATAATTCGCTGTACTGTATTCTTTCTAAAGTGCTGAGTACACTTTTTGAGCTATATAAATAAAGACATACAATACAATACAATAAGTCATCAGGTTATGCAAAAATATAGTAAGAAATACAGTATTGTAGTGAGATGGTATCTAGTTACAATGGATATGGAGAGGAAGTGAGATATTATGACACGGTGGAGTCTGGTAGGCTATTGTGAAAATGAACAGAGCAGGCTGGGGGCTGTTTACAGGAAAGATGAGGTGGTATATATGTCATGGTCTTCCTAGACATCCTGCTCCCAGCCACTGTTCTTTGTCTGTACACCGGGTGTGCTGCTGTTTTCTGTTGGCTATGGGTTTTCCTCTATCTGTCTCTTCGTGGTGCTACTGTCCTCTATCCCTGCCTGTCATTATAGTTTCCTGTTTCCAGTTCCTCGTTGCCTTTGTTTTATGTACCTGACACCCTCTGCCTGATATGACCTGTTCCTGTTTCTGTACCTGTAATTAGTCCTGCTACATATTAAAGGTCCTTGCCTACAACATACTTGTCCCTATTTGTCCTGCACACCGGCACCAGTCCTGTTCCGGCCTTTCTGCTGCTGACCTCTGCCTGTGACCCCGACTATGATACCTGCTGTCTGTCCTGGACCCTTGTCAGTGACCCCTGTGGAAATAAATTAAATCTAGAAAAGCATTACATTCAATATTAAAGTTCTCTCCAGATTGAAACTCCTAGGAGCAACAAGGCACTCATTACCTTATGTATCTGTTTGTGCTTGTCTGTCCTTATGTGTATGTCATTTTGGTTTTGTAATTGATATCACTATGTAACCCCACTGTACTGCACTTCAGAATATGTTATCGCTTTCCAAACTAACAATAAACATAATATTGAATGCCAAAAGCAAAACACAGAAATATTAATTATGTTAATTATGTGAGAGAATAAACTTGATTGCTTTCAAAACAAAATCACAATTTAGTGGATGCAAATTGGAGTCCTTTTGAAAATATGTTTTGATTACATCTACTCCCAAAACATGTGGTATATGAGTATACAGTGAGGTGACATCAATTGTCACCCACCTACACTGGCGACACACTTTATTCGAGCTCGGCTAGTCCCACGAATTCGGGTATACCCGGGTGTATTGAGGTTTGTGACTGTTTTCTGCCCGAGTGCATTGAGGTATTTTCAGGCAGGGATTGAAGCATTTTATTCCCGCTGGCTGCAATACTGCACAGTATATATATATATATATACTGCATTACAATTCATGAATTTATGCCATCTGGTAGACACGCGAAGCATTGCAGCCTATTAAATCATAATCATTATCATTTAACAGATCAGCCGCCCGTCAGCCAGGCATGAACCCAGGCTGGGAAGGCAAACGTAACGGGGCTTGTCAGAGGTGAGAAGCGGCGCATTCCAGGTATCTGCCAGGTACATACTGGGTATTTGCTCGAATAAAGTGTGTCGGTGCAGTACATGTATGTCTCCATTCAACCCCCACCATTAAATTAAGGACTGATGTTGTATCCTTAATATACGATGGGAGTATACTCATGTTCATAATCCCCCCGATTTTGCAAAACCACTCCCCCCCCTTATCGGCCTGTCTTATAATCAGGTCATTATTGTCTTTAAGATTTGTTAAAGCTTATGTTCACTAAAACTAAGATTATGATGAATATTTTTACTCTTAAAGTCACTTACCATGTCTGAAAACTCATTATATACAACATTAAAAAAGGTGTCGATAAACCTCCCTTTGGATTGGAGGTTTGGACTGTGATTTAAAATTGGTATGATGGCACCCCTGGCCTTCATCAATCAACTCAGTATCATTATCACCTACTTCACCTACAGGTGTTAGGTTATCATCAGTCCGCTTTATAAAATGATGCTTCAGCGTAAGATTCCTAGTAAATTTATTGAGGTCCATAAACAGTTGGAACCCATTGGGTGCACAAGTCTCAGCAAATGAAAGACCTCTCTTTAGAACATCTTGTTCTTTATCTGTAAGTATATAAGAGGAGAGGTTAAAAATGTCCCCCTCAGAACCCCTAACTTTTTCTACCGAAGCTCTTTTCTCTTGGACACGGGCCCCCCCTCTTGTCCCTCTTCTTGTGCAAAGCTTCTTTTCTGCCCCTATGGGGTTTCCTGATTCGGCCTCTCTGGCTCCCATTCCGAGCTCTCTGAGCCTCGTGGGGACTGATATCTTGACTTGAGCATCTCTAAAAAAAGAGAGGGTTCGCTTGATCGATATTCAGGCTCATGTCTAGATGTTGGATAACTCTTGGCCTGATACCATCCCAAGGATGATGATCCCCCTCTCTTTTATCTACTTTAGTATAAAATTTAGAATTGGACTGTTCATTTTTAGGTTTCCCATATCCATTGGACCTACCTTTTTATAGAACTTTTTAGTTCCATGACGAATATTTAAGAACATCCATCTAGGCGGTGAAGCCATTTGGCTGTGTAACTTCTGAAGGGTCACATTTAAAGTGTCTGGCAGAGTAAATTTTGGAGTTGAAATTGGAGGTGAAATTTGAGGAACATCTGGACTCTGAATACTGACTTTGCAACTGTGAGAACTTAACTTTCTAAAAGCTGTGATTATTTGTACTCTTCCTAGCCTCCAGTACCTTATTACAACACTTATTCCCTCACATGCTGTCTCTTTAAGTTCCCCATAAAACCTCTTAGATTGTAAGCTCTTCGGGGCAGGGATTTCCTTTCCTATTGTCTGATTTTGCTGCACTTATTGTATTATTATAATTCTCTCTACTGTATTCGTTGTGAAGCGCTGAGTACACTTTTAGCGCTATATAAATAAAGACATACAATACAATCTGTAGCTGTATCTTCACCCATCTTCATCTTCATCTGTAACCCATTGTAATCCAATTGGTGGAGGAGGTCCTCCCTCCTCGGCTTCTTGCCGTCAAATGAGGCTGCACAGGCTTTTAAAGGCCTATGATTTCACATTTGATTGGCATATGGTTCCCACTCTATCGGATTGCCAGTGAAAATCATGTGCCTTTTTTTATGTTACATCATGTAAAGGCAGTGAAGCCAGCCAATCAGAATGGCTGTTCTTCCTTTCGTTTTAACATGACGTCACAAAATCCAACATGGCTGCCGTCACATGTTACTTCAGCCAATCCGATTGTGAGGACTACATCTCCAATCTGATTTGTAGTTGATCATGTGACTCCCTTTGCATGATGTCACATCCTTTCTAAAAATTGACTCTGTCATGGTCAATTACCAATGCTAGAGAGAAGCCGGGGATGAAGAGGCCAAACCCATCAGAAGAGGAAAGGGATGTAACATTAATAATGCATTATACATTATAAACATTGAAATATTACATACAAAATTTATGACATGCTTATTTGTGTTATTAAAAACACTTTTGTCATTGCACATTATTTATTATTCTTTACAAATATTTTTGAGATAGTGTGAACTGTACCTTTAAGATGTTACCACAGGACTATCTCGCGACCATACTGTTGAACTGAAACATTCATGTACCCTGTATATAATTATAACATCAACAAGTCATATCTTAAAACATACATAACGTACGCGGTGTCACTATAAGGTAAACGGTTATATATATTACAACTCATACTTTTCAAGACAGCGGAATCACAAATATAAAGTACAATATGTCTCAGCTTCATATAATCCATGCTTAAAACATATGTTAACAGAATTTTTTTTTTTCCAATGTTCCGTCTCGCCGCTTATAGCAGCTTCTCACCACCTTCTTGCCAACTTTTCCTGGCGGTACGATTTTGAGTGAAAATCTCAATTCTAAAGCGGCGATTACTATCGGTAAGCTAATTGGGGCAACTAGAATAGCACGAGTTGGAAAAGCTGGCGATAAGTGGCTTATCGCCACACTTTGGCGATTTTTTGTTTTCAGCAAAAAATAATGGTGACATTTTCTCTTATCGCCAAGTTATCGGGGCTTTTTTGATGATAAGGTGCGATAAGTGGCTTATCGCTGCTTACTGCATGAGGCCCTTAATCGTCTATTCTTCTTTCTTTGAAGATCTCTACCTCCTCTAACTCCTCTACTTCTCTTTTTCCTTGGCAGGTAATATTGATGTTTGGCAAATTTCTGGCCCCAGGGTAGATAATTCCTTTCTCTTCTCGGCCGACCCTGTGTGAAGGGTCTGTCTAAAAAAGATGCTTTATTAGAGGTGAGATTTTAAAGATGTTGCTAAGGTCTTGCAACTTCCTCATCTGAAAGATCACTCTGTCTATTCTCAAGAGGATATTCTGACTCTAAAATACAGCATTTTTATAAGCTCCGTAGCGGATGAACATGTATAGGAGAAATTGGAGCACTGCTACACCAGTTAGAAAAAATTATGATTTGCAAGAGAGTGTGTCCCATTTGATTCAAAGTTTAATGGATCATACCAAAAAGTACACAGCGGAGCACTGGGCCCCCACCAACGTGTTTCGAGCGTGACGCTCTTTATCAAGGTGCATCCATAGCGCACATGGCAACATACTCTGCAATCATATTCACAGATGTTTTTGTTTTTGGTCCCCTCACGAACCTCAGTCACTTGCATCACCACCAGAGTCTCCAATGTCACCACATCTTAATAGTCCCTCACTCACATTCCAAAATCCCATTATTCCTTTGACAGGACCTAATAACCAGGTATATGTTAGTTGGTAATAATCTTCTTGCAGATGAGGTAGAGGGTGTCACGGGCCTAGCCTAATTCTGACCATCTCTTATATAACCATATATATTCCTATGTTCACGTGCAAGAAACATTATTCATTATTGTGTTACCTGTACAAAATACAGTGATAGAATATAAGAAAAAGATTTAGAATAGCTTTGTAATTTGCTTTCAGATATAACCGCAAATGACTCACAAATGTTGTCTAGTTTGAGGAAGCAAGTGGTTACCCAGTTTACAAACTGCCCTGAGACAGATACCAGGGTTCACAAAAACCTGGGTGGTAGATGCTAAATGGGATACCAACATCCAGTAGAGAACCTTCCTGGTTGATTCTCGCCGTGATATTACAACCAGCAATGCCCTGCAGATATTAGAGCTCCCTGATGCCCTGCCCGGTGGGAGTCCACTTATCTACCTAGACTGAGTACCAGAACAAAAGCCAGCCGAGTGGCCTCTAGCATAGAGGCGTGTCAGACGCCCCTAGCCATCTCTCCAACAGGGAGCGATGCTGGCAGCTGCCGGTATGTACTAATGCACCACAGTGCCTGCTGTCCAGGTGAAGCTCAGTCCTTCGTGGTGACCTTGCAACAACTTACTGAGAAGATAAGTCAGCTGGCTCCAATCCTGGTATACCGCAAGTTGAAGCCTTTCTCTGGGACGCGACCCGCCCCCGTGGGAGAAGAGGCGTTTGGAGAATGGCGGGAACATGTGGTTCAAGTTCTGTCCGAATGGACGTGCACGGACGCAGTTAAGAGACAGAAAATCGTGGAGTGTCTACGGCCACCGGCTTCCCATCTCTTACAGCTATAACATGATGACCATGAAGAGGCTGAAGCTAATGAACTGATACATGCCCTGACAAAGGCCTGTGGACAGAAGGACGACCTAAGCGTGTTGTTGGTGCAATTCTTTGCCCTCAAACAGAAGGAAGGAGAAGACTTATCCGACTTCCTGCGCTGCTACAAATTATGTTGTGGACCCTGACCTGCAAGAAGGTCATCCAGAAGGCCAACCTAGATACATGTAGGACCAGGCACTTCTTGCAAGGAGCATCCCTCACACACCCCCTTGTGGCCAGGATTTGCTGCGCCATCTCCATCACTAGTTCTCCAACTTTGATGATCTAATGGACCAAATCCAAGGACAGGCGGCTATACTGAGGTTCCAGACCCCCAAGGCCACCCGTGATTCCTCCAAAGGGGAGAACAAGGAAACTCCAGGGAAAATGTCCAGGACTAAAGAGAAGACCGAAGACTCTATTCCTCAGAGGCAGTATCAATCAAGTTTCCCACTGCCTACCTGATTAGCTCTTCCCTCCACAGCTGGCAAAGTTCACTCTGACCGCTGCTACCGCTGCAGCCAGAAAGGCCACTTCAAAAAGGAATGTTCAGCTCAAGAAAGAAACTTCCATTGGGCGGAACCCTCCTCATTCCATGACCTGTAGAGTCCAAACCGCCGAACCCAAATCCCCTCCCTCCGAAACTCCTCCTGAACCAAGCCCCAATGATGCAACACCACCATTGGATACTGACCTCCGGTGAGGACCAGTCGCTATCATACGCGTCATCCTGGACGGTGTCTATGTGTCAGCATTGTTGGACACTGGGTCTCAAGTGACCATCGTGTACAGAGGGTTCTGTAACCAACACCTCAAGCACCGCCCCTTGCACTTAGCGGAGCACATGAAAGTGAGGGGGCTAAGCAATGAGGACTACCCCATTTATGGGATAGTGAAGGTTCGACTGGAGATACTCCAGCTGAACACAGGGAAGTCGCACCCTATGGATGTGGAAGCAATAGTATGCCCCGAACCCCAAGAGCGGGCCAAGTACCCGATTATCCTGGGAACTAACACCGACAATAATCAGGGCCTACATACAAGAAACCGGTGAACTGACGCTTTCTAGCCTAAAACTTCATCCTATCCTATGGAAGGAGTGTAGAAAGATATCTGCCTTAGACCGTCATGAATATCTCTTTAACTGCCAAGCAGGGTTAATTGAGATTCCACCAGGAGGAGTGCAGCGCATGGTGCTGCTACCCTGAGCGAGATGAGGCCGATCACCTCTTCTCTCTTGAAAGCACACCAGAAGACCCTGGCACCCTCATTAAGTCTATGTCTCATGTGAGTACAGCTGCGATCGCAGAGCACCAAGCGGAACTTCCTTTCATTTTCGGGGACTCAACCCTAATGGCCAAGTGTAAAGACCGACTGACGTCACGGTTTGAAGAACGCCGGGCTGTATTCTCCACAAGTGAGATGGATGTGGGCTGCAGCCGAAGCTCCCAACATACAATCCAGATAAGGGATGCCACACCCTTCCGCGAACGATCTAGTCGCATCGCCCCTCGGGATGTGGACGATATAAGGAAAGTCTTAAAAAAGATGGAGACAGCAGGGATTGTGACCAAATCCCGGAGTCATTATGCGTCACCCATCGTGGTGGTGAGGAAGAAGAATTGGTTGGTCAGATTGTGTGTCGACTATCAGACACTGAATAATTGTATGATACCAGACCAGTACACTCTCCCTCGCATTGAAGAGATACTCAACGCACTAACTGGGAGTCAGTGGTTCAGTATCCTGGACTTACTGTCCGAGAACTATCAAGTACCCATGAGTGCAGAAGACCAGGAGAAGACTGCCTTTGTCTGTCCCCTGGGTTTCTATTAATTTCCGTTTATGCCCCAAGGCATCTGCGGAGCTCCCGCGACCTTTCAGCGCCTAATGGAGAAGACCATTGGTGACATGAACCCCCTGGAATGCTTGGTTTACCTGGACAATATCATTGTTTTTGGTAAGAGCTTTGAGGAATATGAAGAAAGACTGCTGAAAGGAATTACTGTATGATCCAAAGGTGGTGACTTTGGCAGTAGAGAAAACCGATCTGATTGATCAAAAATCTCTGCTACAACCAAAAGAAAAAAGGAACAATATAACTATTTATCAGACTGCATTTATTACTAGATACAAAAGGAAGGCGTTAGAGATCAAAAACCTTATCAGTAGAAATTGGCACATTTTAAAAGAAGATCCAATTTTAGGAGTAACATTAGCTGATAGACCGAGAGTTATCTTTAAGAAGGCACCGAATCTCAAAAATAAATTAGCTCCAAGTGCTTTTAAAACTAAGAAACATGAGGGATGGCTCAAGAAACCTAAAGGTTTTTTTAAGTGCACTTCGTGCAAAGCATGTGCCTTCGCTTCGTCAGATAGGATAGATTTTAAGTCACATTCAACAGGGGAATGCTTTAAAAAGAACACATTTGCCACGTGTACAACTAATTTTGTAGTGTATTTATTGGAGTGCCCTTATGACCTCCAATACGTAGGATAAACTATAAGACCCCTAAAAGTCCGCATTCTTGAGCATTTAGGTAACATTAGAAAGAAAATTATAACGCATAGTGTACCTAAACATTTTTTTAAACGTGCATAACGCCAACCCAGCGGGGTTGAAATATAGGGCACTTGAATGTGTTGAGCATCATTGGAGGAGGGGGGGGGGGGGGGCAGAGACAGAAGACTCATCCAGAGAGAGAGCTTCTGGATCTTTAAATTGAAGACCCTCAAGCCCCATGGTCTTAATATTGATATTGCTGCTTTTTTATAAATGATTAATTGTTGCTTTTTTACACTTACTGAATTTTTTAACGTTTGTAGTTTATTCATGATTTTACATCAGATAAGACTGATGTAATGGAAAAGATTTTTAATAGTACTCTCTGGATTATGATATCTTCTCTGTTACTGCCCCCTTCCCGGTATATATGTATATATATATGGAGGTTTCTTCCCTTCTTTTTCTTGTTTTCATGCTTGCCTTTTTTTTATGTTTGTTCTTAACATTGTGTTTTGTTCTTTTCCTCTTTTTTTAGGTGATATGAATCTATGTGCTTATTATGTGTGTTTTTATGTGTCTTCATTAAAGTTTGTATTAGTTATTTAGACAGGTATTATTCAAACTGTATATTGATTATATTGCTGTGCCTCGATCAGGGCTGAATTAGTAGAGATGCCTGCGGATTGGTCAGGCTTAGCTGTATCAGACCAACAGCCAATACCAGGTGATCTTACTCTCCTGACAAAGCTGTGTGTGAAACACGGAAGTTACCACGCGTTGAGAGAAGACCATCCTGTTCTATTGGCTGCCGCAGCGTCTGAGATTGGGAGCCATCACTTAGAGCTCCCGGTTGGAGGGAAGTGCACCCGGAAGCACTGTGTTCGCTCTGATCGGAGGAACCACCAAGCGTAGCATATCCTGCGGTCTTGCAGCATCACCATTGGACACTCACCCTTTGCCAGAATGCTGTCTGTCTGCCTTATGCCCTAATCTAGGGCTCTCCTGTGAGTTGCCATTGCCTACCGCTGCTGCAGTTTTTGTGCATCTAAATATATCACTGTTTTGTCTACAACCATCTTTTGAGTGTCATTTGTCACTGCTGCTTTTGCTGCAGTTGTTGCTGTGGTTCTGTGCATCATCTTACAACAGTGTTTTGCCTACCATTATCTTCTGAGTGGCTTGTGCCACTGCTGATGTTGCTGCAGTGATTAAGTGTTGCTGTTTTCCTATTCTGCCTCTGGTTGTCATTGCGAGTGATCTCACTATTATCTAGATACCTGCTGATTATTATTAGTATTAAGGTTTATTTTCTATACAGGGTTGTACTATCAGTGTGTTTTTTTTTTCTTCATATTTCTCTACCGGTGAATTGCGCTCCCTGACTTCTTTCCCTACACTGCACCCAAGGATCAACGAGGAAGATCCAGTGAAGGTCGAGCTGCATCGTGCCACCGTCTGTATAAAGATTTTTTCTATTTCACACTGTGTATTAATATTGTTTTATCTAGACACCTGGGAAGCGCCTGGTGAATTTCTGACTCTGAAAGTACTGGACCGTCTGGGTCAAGAAGACGTGTCTCTTGACAAGTGCCAGTTCTGCCACACCTCGGTGACATATGTGGGACACATTGTTCCCGCGTATGGGATCGCCACAGATCTGGCCAAAGTCAAAGCTGTGGTGAATTGGCCGCGACCAGGAAATGTCATGGAGTTACGCTCTTTCCTCATGTTCTGTGGCTACTATCGTCGCTTTGTGGTGGGGTACTCCAGTAAGGCCAAGCCACTAAATAATTTCCTCAAGATATACCCCGAAGAAACTGGGCGAAGGGCCACCTGTGCTCAACAGTCGTTTGATGATAAATGGACAACTGAATGTGAACGGGCCTTCCAGGGACTGAAGTGAAGCTTAACCACGGCACCTGTGCTTGCTTTTGCCGATCCGGAACAGCCCTACACAGGCGGCACATTTTATTTGAGTACGGCTAGCTCCGCAAGCCTGGGGATGCCCCGGCATGCTAGCCGCACTCCCTCGGCGTGCCGCGCGTCATCGACGCGCGGTCACGCGTCATCGGGTGCCTGCGCCCCCTGCACGCGCGTCCAGGGCTCCCCAAGGGAGCCCTGGTGTCCCGCGATGTGGGGGACGGCAGCAGGGGGTTCCGGGGGACCCGGCGGACCCAGCAGCGGGGAGGAGAAAGCCCCGATCGGAGGGCGCTCCTCCGTGTCTTCGGCGTGTGCCCGGCACCCTCTGGCGCGCGCCAGGTTACTGCTGCGGCCGAGAACGGGCAAATGCTCGAATAAACTCGGCCGCAGCAGTACATTCTCCATGTAGACGCGAGTCTTAATGGCTTAGGTGCAGTCTTACACCAGAAGCACCCAGAAGGCCTCCGACCGGTAGCCTAAATTAGCTGCAGTTTGACTCCCAGTGAGCAGAATTATCCGGTACACAAGCTGGAGTTCCTCGCCCTCAAGTGGGCCATCGTGGACAAACTCCATGACTATTTGTATGAAGTACAGCAGCGGCAGCTCTTATTCGAGCAAATGCCGCTGGCTGTATGAGGCTGGGAAGCGGGTAGCCGCGGCGCGTGGCGGCGCACTGTGACGTCACAGTCACATGCGCGCCCGGCTTCCCCGTCTTCCCCGGCTTCCCCAGGCTTCCCCGACACCCCTGGACATCAAATTAAGGTAAGCGGGGGTACGGGGAAGCAGAGGGGCAGAGCAGAAGGGGTACAGGGGTCCGGAAGGGTGTGCAAATTGCGCGCGATGAGGAGGGGGGGTGAGTGGGGGAACGCGGCGGCGCGCGTGCATTACTGGCGGCAGCTGGGGCAGATCCCGGCATGCCGTCGGTATTTGTTGCAATAAGATATGTCGGTACTGTAGCTTTCGAAGTACGAAGAGATAATAATCCCCTCACCTACATACTGACATCCGCTAAACTAGATGCTACTGGCAGCGCTATCCAATTACCAATTCACGCTGAAATATAAGCCAGGGCCTCTGAATATCGGAGCAGATGTTCAATCCCGAAGACCAGGGCTGAGCCCCACTTCAGATGATGACTGTTGGGAGGAGATACCGGGACCCAGGATGAGAGCGATGTGCAACACGGCTGCAGTCATAGCGGATAGAGTGGCCTTCTCAGAGTTAAAGGTTGCGGACTCATTAGGATGTCAATCCAAAGCCATCCCTGCCGCTTACCCAGAAGGGATGAATATCACCCACGATAAGATCATAATGTGGAAGGATATGATCCAATATCAGATCTGGAACCCCATAGCTGGCATCGTCCGCCAAGCCACCCAGAAGAACAAGCCTGCCATTCTGAAAAGTGCTCCCCGTGACATGGTCGCCATTCCCATGCGAGAAGCAGATAAGTTCAATATTGACAATGAGTTACTCTATCGAGAGGTGCAATACCGCAACCACACAGATAGAAGACAACTGGCTCTCCCCAGGAAACCTGCAACATATGGTCCTGAAAGCCTTGCACGATGAGCATGGACATCTCAGTGTGGAGAAGCCCTTTTGTCCTCATCAGAGACCGGTTCTTCTGGCCAAAGGTGCGTGAGGCGGTGGAACGACACTGTAGGCAGTGCTCCAGGTGTATTCAATGTAAGACACTTCCAACCCGAGCTGCACCAATGGCCCACCTGAAGAGCTCGGGTCCCATGGACTTGGTATGCATGTTTTCCTGTGCATCGAGCCTGGTGCCCGAGGTATTTGTAACGTGCTGGTCAACACGGACCATTACACAGGTGCATCAACATAGTTCCACGTTCTATATCTTTATAAAAGTGTCTATTATTTTATGAAAAATGCCTACATTTTGCTTATAATAGTAATAATCCCCTCAGAACAGGACATTACTGGCAAATAATGTCCTGGCTTGATTAAAGTCCCTCGGCTTTGCATTGGGCCTTCAACTCGTCCAGCCAGGGCATCATTGGTCAGTAATGCCCTGTTCTGAGGGTATTATTGCTTAAATAACCGAGACGAAATAGGTGCCTGAATTACACTGTTTGGAATATGTACAACTGATAAACTGCATCTGCGTTTATTATGGATCCTGTAAGGAAATCATATGTGTATTATTGAATTTCAGCGCATGGGTGTTCTATGGAACATGGTTGAAACTAACAGGACATATGAAACCCTCAGAGGTAGCATGGAAATCCACAAAAAGCGGGCGACTGAAATACGTAACAACTGACAGGGTTTATTGTTACACTAAAGGAAAACAAAACTGGGATCCTCAAAATGGTGTCTGCAAAGTGTGCAGAGCTACATGTAAAAGGCTATGGAAGCTAAATCAACAAACAAGGACAGGGGGTGGATAATGCTAAGGGAAACAACAGGACAAACCAAGGTTAGCTGTAAGAATGGCAGTGCTACAGTACATGCCAAGAGCAAAAGTAGCAGGGGATAATAATAAACAGGGGGAAATGAATCCTATGATAAACAATAGGACAAAGCAAGGTTATTTGTAAGAATTGCAGTGCTACATGCAAAGAGCAAAAGTAGCATAGGACAAATAATAAACAGAAAGCAAATAGTGCAAAGGAAATACAGCACAAAAAGGAAAACAAGAAGGTATCCAAAGATCAATAGAACTTGAAACCTGATAACAAGGAACATTTATAATATGGTACCTTTACAGTGTTTCACCATACAACTTTTGTTGCAACTGTACTCCAGTGGAATTCATAAGGAAAAATATGATTTAGTGTAAAACTGATTCATATTTATGTTTGACAATTTGTTTGTTTTTTAAAGCATAAAACAGTAACTTGGGCAATTGACATACAGTATCTCACTATTATACAGAGATTTGATGAATAAAATCAGTTAGGTTACTTAACAAATTATACTAACTGCAAAAGAGGAAATAGTTGTACCAAAAATACTTTAATATTTATTAAAGATAAAAATCCAGTTGTACTAAACAGGACTTGTTTTATTTGAAAAATTAGGTCTTTTTCTTATAATAGTTATGCAGACATGAGACTTTCATAAATATTGTAGTTTCCAGTATTTTGCTGTATTTCATAAGGTCTATTTATTGATCTCCTATGGCTTCAACACTGGGGCAAATTTGATTTAAAACCTGTTCATTATTTATTACCGAAAAATAGTTCAATTTATTGCATTGTTCTTTCATTGAAAAAATATTCTTATTGATTAAGATCAATAAGAAAATGAAACCCAGGGCTAATTTATTGATGAATTTCACAAAAAAATGCTTTCCAATTTCTTGAACAGTGGAAAACTGCATGTATACAATGTATATATTGTGTGTATATTATTCAATATTTTAGGTACAATGTTTTCCTTTAAATGTCATGATTGTTTCTAAATGCTTTCTATAGTCTTTTCTTGGAGCTTATTGACCAGTGTTAATAGAGCTTTCTACTTATTTATTGAGATATTGTGAACAGAGAACAACATACTACAAAATATGTGTGCCGAGATTTGGTGAGTTGAAACAGTAATTAGGCAGAATCCTAAAAGGGCAATGCGCAAATTCATTGGATGCTTATTCAGAAAATATTCTTGGCTTCTGGTATTAGGAATAAAGGGAAAGTACTATCACAACTAAGAACTTTAAAAGAAAGAAGGAAAAAATAATAGGAAGTGGGTCATTTTTTCAGTTTGCTTAATTAAAATGCAGAATAGAGATTCTGTCCTTGAATTGGTGGAATTAGAGGTTTTTTATGGGTAACCTTTGGATGAACCAAAAGAAAATAATCTACCGTGCAAATCACAAGTGTTGTAAAATAATATTCACAGTATAGATCTTGCCACTTAGAAGTTTTCGACAACATAAATGTGTCCATTAGTCCTGTTGAGTGTGGTTATGAGTGTTACAGACTCATGAAAAGAAATGAAATTTATTTTTGCCTTTAATTAACTAGTGACAAATCTTCATTAAGTCAGGTGAGCCATTTGAAGTTGTGCAACCATTTCTTGATATCACAGAGCAATTATCATTCCAAGGTCAAATGAGTGTACTACAGTATGTAAAATTGTAAACTCTCATATGAAAATGGAATTCTGAATATGCTAAATATTTGTATCCATGTTAAATATTAATTCATTAAGTAGGTACTGTATGGAATCTGTAATATTTATTTATTTTTATTTAATAATTTAGCCCTGGTTTTTATAATGCTTGATTGATAAGACTGATAATAAATTGAAAACGTAGTGGTTTGCAAACCTCTAGTGAAACAGAGAAACATTAAAATTCACAGTACATAAGAATCATCAAGCCCAGTTTTCCCATACTCCAGTCTAGAAAGCAGATTTGAATACAGGAGGGCCTCGGGCATGCGACGGGTTCCTTTCTAAGGCCCCACCGCAAAGCGAAAATCACCGGAAAGTGGAACCGGCGATTTTTGGTATTTGCGCATGCGCAGATCGGCAATTCGCTCTTCTACTCATGCGCAACCTCGGAAAACCCCTATTTCTGCACATGTGCGACCTCGGACCGACCCGTTCTGTGCATGCGTGACCTCGGACCGCCCGTTCTGCGCATGCACAGACATGGCGGCCCCCTTCTCGGTACCGTATTGGTGGATCGCCGAAAAGTGGGGTGCCGAGAAGCGGGGCCTTGCTGTATCTTTAAAGAACTACTGACTTCCAACATACAGTAGTAGATCATGAGGTTGAAAAAAGACATACTTCCATCAAGTTCAAACTCTGCTAAATTTAGATAAGATACTTTATTCTATATTTGTACTTACAGTATACTGTATTGATCAAGAGGAAGGCAAACAAAAAAACCCAAGTGAAATATCATCTAATGATATCTCGTGAAGGGAAAAATAAATTCCTTCCTAACTCCAAATATTGCCAATCAGATTACTTCCTGGATCAACATCCTTCCCATCTTTACTTATTTGGTATATCCCTGTCCTTTCCTTTCCTTTTTTTTTTTAAAATGTCCAAAATTTTTGATGATTATATCTCCCATCACAGTTTCCATGGGTAATGAATTCCACATTTTAACTGCCTTTACTATAAAGAACCCTTTCCTTTGTTGCCGATGAAATGTTTCCTCCAACCTTAAAGGATGACACTGTGTCATTTGTACTGCCCTTGGGATGACTGATTTATTTGAAAGCTACTTGTATTGTCCCTAAGTATATTTGTATATAGTTATCATATTCCCTCTTAGACAGCTTTTTTCTAATGTAAATAAATCTAATTTAGCTAGCCTCTCCTCATAAATCAGATTATCCATCCCCTTTTTTAATTTGGTTGCTCTTCTCTGCACTTTCTCTAGTTCCATAATGTCTTTTCTAAGGAGTGGTGCCTAAAATTGTATTCCATATTCAAGGTGTGGTCTTACTAATGCCTTATAAAGGGGCATAATTATGTGTACTTCCCTTCCACCCATTGCCCATTTAGTACAAGATAAGATCATGTTTGCCTTTGCCCCATCTCTATGACTTTGGGCCCTATTGCTAAGCCTGCTGTCTACAAGAACTCCTAAATCCTTCTCCATCAACAATTCTCATAATTTACCACCGTTTAATTTGTAATTTGCCTCTTATTCTTGTTTCCCAAATGCATAACCTTACATGTATCTGTATTAAACCTCATTTGCTATTTATCTCTCCAATCTATCCAAGTCCTTCTGGAGTGAAATTACATCCTGCTCTGATTCTACTACATTATATATGAAAAAAAAAATGTTGTATGGTGCTCTATAGTAGGAAAAACAGCATTAGAGACCATGAATTCATAATAAGAATGATTGGAATAATTAACCCCTTGAGCGGATATCTATCCGAAGAGATGATTGTCCCAAAAAGATGTATAACTGGTACATTATAATCCCACAAAGCACAGTAGTAAGGATACAATAATAACACCTGCTGGTGACCAGTACTAGTAAAACATCAAATTCCACGGAGCAATGCTATGACATCAATTCAGTATTCAAATGAAAATGTAGACCAACTGGAATAAACTAACATAGGATGAAGGTCCTCAATCAGAAGTGAGTACATGGTATCCAATGGTCCAGGGGTTAAGTGTGCCTCCATCTGTAGATTGACATGATCAGAAGGACGAAAAAACGGAGCACTACATCCAGTGCTGGAAAGCCAGTAAATAACAACAAGAGTGCGATCCCACAATAAAAATTAAAGCTAATTTAATGGATCAAAAATACAAACAAAACACCAACGCGTTTCGGACTATAAAAAGCCCTTTATCAAGGTGAATACAAACTTACCTTCTGGAGTTCCATTTTTTACGCTATTGGAAATGGTGGCGATTTACGTCCACTATGCCCTGAGCATCATAGTCTCTGCTTTAGGCAGTGATTACTGCTATTATGGCAATAGTGACGTGTTCACGCCCCACTCCTGGCACTGACTGGCGCGATGACATCACACGCCGCGCATCAGGTGATGCATTAAGCAATGGCGACGTTTGGCGCCAATTTTGCCTCAATCATGTATAAATGGCACTCCAGAAGGTAAGTTTGTATTCACCTTGATAAAGGGCATTTTATAGTCTGAAATGCTTTGGTGTTTTGTTTGTAATTTTTGATCCATTAAATTAGCTTTAATTTTTATTGTGAGTTCGCACTATTGTTGTTAATTACTGGCTTTCCAGCACTGGATGTAGTGCTCCGTTTTTTCGTCCTTTTGATACTACCTTATATATTTTAATTTTGGTGTTAATATCTCTGGATGTTTTATTTATATATCTTTAATCATGGATGCATTCTGAATATCTGGATTAACATTCTGATTTGTTTCTTCAAACAGGTATGTTTCATTGAACTGAATTTCTACCATCAAGAGAAATTAAGATTTAATTAACTATTGGGGTATGTTTCTGTAAATTGATAGGCAGACCCCTCCCTTAATTGTTATTCAGTTGCATGTGATCAGAGTACTTAAGACAGAATATCTTGGCAGTGCAGCCATATGGCTGTGTGCCATCTTAAAATGTAACATCAAAAGTGTGTGGCAGAGTTAATTTTGGAGTTGAAATTGGAGGTGAAGATTTGAGGAAGATGGGGAATATGCACAACAACTTTGCAACTGTGAGAACTTTACTTTCAATGCGCTGTGATTCTTTGTACTCTTTCTATCCACCAGTACCTGGGAAGTCTCTCCTCATGCATCTCACTATACCCTCCCTATTGCTTTTTCTGTTTAATGTTTCTCACTCCTTTGTGAATGTCTCTCTCTCCAACTTCCCAGCTCCCCACTGCACCATTATGTTTACACCTTTCTTCCATCAACTTCTTTACCCCTCAATAAAATCATCCACTCAAATCCTCTATTCACACCCTTTATCTACCTTATCCTGCTGCTGGGGATCTCCCCAATCCTGAACCCAGACATACACACCGGATTTCACCCATGCCTCCCTGCCATCTATTTCTCTGTAAATTGTGTTAACCCTCACATTTTAATACTGACTAACCTTAAAACTCACCCCACAAAGCATCCCAATAGCCTGCACTCATGGCTATTCACCCATATTCAGCCACTCCTACCACCCATTGTGGCCAAGCACTGCCATCTACAGCACTTACAGTTAGTTCCGGAAATAATTGGACACTGATAAAAGTTTTGTTATTTCGGCTGTGTACCAAAATAAATTAAAGTTACAGTTAAATAATGAATATGGGTTTGACGTGCAGTCTATCAGCTTTAATTTGAGGGTATTCACATCCAAATTGGAGGAAGTGTTTAGGAATTACAGCAGAGACTGCGACTATTATAACACAAACCAGTGGCAAGCGCCAAAAAGACCCAGGTACACCCAGGTACATTCTGAATACATGTGGACAAAAGTGAAGAATAATTGCGCAACTACAGCCAATATGGACGTGAAATAGTGAATAGTGATATAAATATAAATTATCAAAGTGACCTTGGTAAACTTCGAATTGAGACGTCTGCAGCTATGACACCAGGGATGGCTCAAACACCCCCTAATGAGAACAGAATACACAAAAAACACAGCGCACAACGCTCATAGTGCATTAAAAATTATAATGTGAACCCACAAATAAGGTAAGTATTAGGCGTACATTAAAACAGAAATAAACAAGCATGTCAGGGGTTAGTGTTACCCATGCACCAATCGGAACGGCAGTGAAGATGTCTTCAGTGTAAACACACACCGGTCCTCCTGTCACAGTCACTCGATCTCAAACTGTGTCCTGGATGATTTCCAGCACGATCGGATGCAGTCCAGCAAAGCTCGTAATACAGGCAGTGTCCTCAAGTCAGGCAATCTCTGCAGCCACACAGCACACGCTGTTCAGCTCTCTGGTCCGGCCTTCCGGGTTCGTGACGTCACTCAGGAGCGGCAGCGCGTCGTGGTCTTCCCAGACACCGTGTGAGCCCGCAGCGGGGTAGTGCAGAGTCCAGAGTTCATAGAACAATAAAATACTTTTTCCAACGCGTTTAAAAACCTTAACGGTCTCTTCATCAGGGATTAATTGGTCTGAAATCGATGTAGAATTTAAATACCCCACGCCTCCAGCTGATAGGCCCATCAATTGAAGATTTTGGCCAATCCAGAAGAAGCGGGGAGGAGTCAAATAACTGCATGGGTCACAGCCACAAACACGTTGCTACGGGCAACCATTGACAACTAAATAAACTTTATTAAACAAGCAAAAATATATTAATAAGCAACAATCGGACAATGGCTCTAAAATAAAGAAAAAAGTGTTAAAAACAATACTTATAAGCAGCTGAAAGTACACCTAAGTAATAAAGTGCAACTAGCATATAGAATTATTGAAAAAGAAGCACGAACCATAAGAACATAATAAAAAAGCAGCAATAGATCACCTAGTTTTTAAAAAATAAATAAAAAAATAAAGATTAACTAAAAGCTTCGGGGGGGGGAATTGGGTTAATAAACCCCCCCTTTTCCCCTACCCCCTTGTATTCCTGGGGATTAGTAGAGGGGGTGTACTAGAAAACGGTGAAAGGTCACAGCAGTGGCCTAAAAGATTCCTATTTGCACTCGCTAAACCAGAAATGCTAGGCTGGGAAAGATTCAATCCTTGGAGTAGCCTCCATAGCCATACATAAACAATATTAAAATCACATTTATTTAACATATATACAAGAAATCTTAATTATTAAAACGCCACTATGTGGCTCCAGGGGGGCACAGAGAGAAGGATGAGTCGTCAGTGAGTGCTTATAAACTCATCTGGACAATGAGAGACTCCAATTGAATTCAGGGCAATGTACACATAATATATACTCCTTCTTGAGCTCTCTACAACAATTCACTGTATGCTAACAGTTCTGCCAGTACCCCATATACTGTAAATGGAAGTCCACAAGGGTAGAGATTGCTGCTGTATTGGTTATCCCCTATGGGGCTATTTAGTACTTGTATGGCGTCACCCTATATAATATGCAAATACCAAAGTATATGCACCCCCAGTTCTGACACTTTGTAAGCATGTATCAGGTATATGGGGTACCGTAATAGTAGTAGTACGTTATTGCAAGTAGGCTAACTTAAGGCGCGCCGTCCAGTTTAAAGTTACCCGTCAGGGCGTCACTATCATTGACATGGCGCCTCCACTACTTTAAACAAGTGCATCGCTGTGCCTGGGGGTAGGTGCAGTCTTTTGTGGCTATAAATACCAATGTGCAAATGGTCTACCACAGTATTAGGCTTCTTCTTGTAAGTATACAACCTGATAGTCTCTCAGAGCTGTGTGTTCGCTCTCGATCTCTCTGTGCTCACGGATGACGTCACCGGAAGTGCGTCATCACGTACCGACGTACGTTTCACGCTCGTGGGCGCTTCGTCAGGGCAATGGGAGTGACTATTCTAATCTCCTCCCTGCTTTATGTACTGGAAGGTCGGAGGCGTGTGTCGTCTCTCGTCCAATCCAGTGAGTGTATAACTAGGGGGACAGGTGTATCTGGTCTCCATGATGGAGTGTAATGATGGTTGTCCACCTATCGTGTACTCATGTTGCCTTGGCAACTTGTCTGAGTAGAGAATGAGATGCTATGTGTTCTCATATACTGCAGGAGTGGTTTCACATAGTCAGTCTGGCATGTGTTGTGTGATTTCTGTAGTGAACACATATATATATTGAAATCGAAAGGTCTGGAAAATGGCAGACTCTCAAGGATGATTATACATTTAGCATGCTATGAACCTCTATAAGTGGTAAGTATATGTGTATTTTAATTTTGACCATTTGTCATAGCAGTCCCAAATAAGTATAAATTATGGGGTTATTAATGTTGGATCTCTTTTGGTGTGTCAGTAGTGTAGGAATAATACCCTGACTAATGTCCACCTATAGAGTCAATATGGACGTCTTGAGCTTAAGACTCTATTTTGGGCTAGATGGTAAAGTTATCACATATTCACCCCATAATTTATAATGGTATTGTGGACAACGTGATATCAGTAGTGTAGGAATGATACCCTAACTAATGTCCACCTATAGAGTCAATATGGACGTTCTTGAGCTTAAGACTCTATTTAACTAAAGCTCCAGCCGTGTCTATTGAGGTAGGTGGTTTGGTTATCTCACACTCACCCCATGATCTACTGTATAGTGGTGATGTTGACATCCTGATATGAGGATTAAACTGTCTCTGTAGAGTAAGAGTGTACTTATTTGGGGGAGACCGCTATATGTCAATACGGTCATGCTGGGGGTAAGGACCCCTGCAATTGCCATCCTGCAAATCATCCTTGTTAGCCTAAATAGTGTCATCCTCAGATGTTCTGACCTGTTCATGGGGCAGATGGAAATGTAACCTTATAAAAATGCCGAGTAAATATACCCCTCATTGAGGCCTCCTGGTTGCAGAGTCTGCAGCGTGAATATCCATTGACACTCACGCTGCATCAGACGTCTATCCCAGTTACCCTTTCGGGGACCCCAGGGTAGGTGTTCAATCCCGCAGAAGGTGAGGAATTTGGGGTCACCGTTATGCTCACCTAGTACGTGACGGGCGACGGGGGTGTCTTTTTTATTCCTTATAGACCCCAGATGTTCTAGGACCCTTACTTTTAGGGCCCGATGTGTCTTTCCTACGTAGCGTGCGCCACATCTACACGTAATGAGGTATATAACCCCTTCAGACAGACAGTTAATATGGTTCTTAATGATGTAGGCACTGCTTAGTGGTTGTGGAATGGTTTTGGTTACCTTCATATATGGGCAGGCCTTGCACCGACCACACGGGTACGACCCTGTGGGTATCCTGTCTCCTAGCCATGTTCTAGGTTTAGTTTCTCTGTAGTGACTGTGCACTAATCTGTCCTTGAGGTTTCTCGCTCTTCTGCAGGTCATTGTTGGTGTGTCTCTAAGGACTTGTTTCAAATCCGCATCATTAATAAGGATATGCCAATGTTTGGTAAAGATCTTTCTCAGATCCTGCCACCGGTTGTTATATGTCCCAATATATCGTATTGTTTTGTTTGGTTGTGTTTGAAGGCGCTGCCTGTCAACTAGAAGCTGGGCTCGAGGTGTGTTGTTGGCCCTCTTTTTTGCCCTGCGGACGTTGTTTTTGGAGTAACCACGGGTAGTGAATCTAGCAGTCATATCATCAGCCTGTCTCCTGAATTCATCTAAGGTTGAGCAATTCCTGCGTAACCTTAGGAATTGTCCCGTGGGGATGTTCTGAATAATGTGTTTGGGGTGATGGCTATCAGCCCTCAGGAGACTATTAGTCGCTGTTTCTTTCCTGTAGATAGTTGTTACTAACTTGCCGTCGTTCTGTTTGCTGATGGTTAAGTCAAGGAAGTTCAGAGTAGTACCATCTATGTCAGAGGTGAGTCTTAGATTATGATCATTGGTATTAAGGACATCAATAAATTGTTTCAGAAGGGGGGTGGGGCCTTTCCATAAGAGGAAGATGTCATCAATATAGCGCCCCCACCATTCTACACACCTAGTGTACTCCTCCAGGGCTTCGCTGAAGACCACTGTCTCTTCCCACCAGCCTAGATATAGATTGGCATAGGTGGGGGCACAAGTGGTCCCCATAGCGGTGCCCTGGATTTGGTGGTAGAATTTCTGATCGAATGTAAAGTAATTTTTGGTAAGTACAAAATCTAAGAGTTGGATAACAAACTCATTGTGTTTAGTATATTTGTTACCACGTTGCTTGAGAAAGTGGGTCACAGCTTTCAGGCCAACGGCGTGAGGGATACTTGTGTATAGTCCCTCTACGTCGAGACCTACAAGCAATGTGTCTGTGCTGACAACCACATCCTCTAGACGTAGAAGAACGTCTTTGGTGTCTCGTAAGAAAGACGGTAGGGAGTTCACAAATGGTCTTAATACTACGTCTAAGTACTTGCTTGCGCTTGCCGTCAGGCTGTCGATACCAGACACTATTGGTCTCCCTGGCGGCGGTAGTTTCAGCTTGTGTAGTTTGGGTAGGTAATAGAACGTAGCAATTTGGGGATTTTTCACCATGATAAACTCAAATTCTTTCTTAGAGATCACTTTCCCGTCTAGACCCTCACTCAGTATGTTCAAGAGTTGTGTTTTAAACACCGCTGTCGGGTCTTCATGTAGTACCCTATAGCTCATTTGATCTGACAGTAGTCTCCTACATTCTTTGGCGTAGTCTTCCTTATTAAGTAGGACTATATTGCCACCCTTGTCCGAAGGTTTAATTTCGATCAGGGGATCTTTCTCCAAATCTGTTAGTGCTAGGCGTTGTGGATATGTAAGATTTTGTTTTCTGTTGGTTTTATTCAACTGCAGAATCTCTGTCGTTACCAGTTTCACGAACACATCCACATTAGAGCATGACTCCGATGGAGGTGTGAAGGTGGATTGGTTCTTAAGATCTGTGAATGGACCCTCACCTTGCGGTCTATTTGATTCCTCCTCCAAATCATTCAGCAAGTCTAAGTTGTCTAGGTCAGCGTCTGTCAAGTTTTCTATTATAGTTCCCTGTATCAAGTTATGTCTCCTTCTCTGAAAGAACTTATGTAGAAGGAGTTTCCTTGAGAACAGGTTTAAGTCTTTTATACATTCAAATGGGACTATATCAGTTGTTGGAGAGAAGGAGAGTCCTTTGCTTAACACTTCTATATGGAATTTGTCAAGCTGTTTATTTGATAGATTAACTACCTGTTTTTTCTCTTCCTCCCCCTGTAGGGTCTCCTCTGTTGGTACTGTGGTTGATACCCCCATACCTCTCTGTCTCTTAATGACACCTCCCCTCCCCCTCCTGGTCTTCCTCGGCCTAGTTGGGTGTACCTGCCTCCTGTTCCTAAAAAATGAAAATCTGAAGCAGTCTGTGGCCCAGGATTGATATTCTCGGGATGGGGTGTGTTAATTCTTTCCCCTTGTGTTTCGGGGTCGGTGTCACTCGCTGAGTGTTCCCACTCAGTTGAGGATTCTAATGGTTGCTGGGTAAACCTTTTTTTTAATGCTTTTATTTTGTATCTAAAGATGTTTCCTTCTTTAAAATCAAAGGAGTCCCTAATAAATTTTTTCTGTTTTCTCAGTTTGATGTCTGCTTTTAATTTATCAATGTTGTTTTTAAGTTTCTTTTCAAGGTCATTAAACTCTTCCTGTCCGCTCCAAGTCTCAATGTCTTTTTTAATGAGAACAATATTGTTATTGGTCTTTGTCAATTTGTCTGTCTCATGCTCGATGAGTAATCTCAATAAATTAAATGAACATTTTAGCAGTTCTGACTCCCACGCTTTATTAAAGGTTTCGTCAGTTTGATATTGTGATGGAGCTAGGTTCAATCTTAACCCTCGAGGGACTAGATCCAGTCTAAGGTAATTGGTTAGACTCGTTATCTCCCACCAAATTCGAGCCTGTAACTTCATTGCCTTTTCCAAATTACCGAAAAAGCTTTTGATATCATTCTGACTCGATGTGGGTGGTAACTCTTGGTCTAATGAAAAAACAGAAGTGGCCTCAGTTTGCCATGCATCAAAGTCTGGTGTTGTAGACAGAAACCCGGCCATAAGGGCTGTTGATATAGTACCCAAAAATAATAATGCTTTCAAACACACATAGCATAAATGGTGTTCACTCTTGCCATACACACACCACATGTACCATGCCGACACTGTCCCATTCCCGGGGAGCTGGACAGCCGAAAAGAACTGCGTTAGCGGTAGCCATTTTTCTGATGATTAGTAGAGGGACCAGATATCAATATCCTCGTTTAGACCTTCTGGATGCAAAGTTCTCAATTTATGTATCCAGAAGGTCTCCTGTACCGACAATTCCTTCACCCTATCTCCACCCCTTCTGTTTCTAGGGACATGCTTAATACCCTTAAAGAGCAATGAAGATGGGTCTTTATTGTGGTGTAGAGTATAGTGTTTGGAAAGACTATGATTAATAAGACCATTTCGAATATTCCTAATATGTTCTTGAATGCGCACCTTAAGTGGACGTTTAGTGCGCTCCACATAATGCAGGCCGCATGGACACTCGATTAAGTAAACTATATGGTCAGAGTTACAATAAATAAAATCTGAAACCTCAAAGACTTCTCCAGTTTTTTTACAGATAAAAGTTTTATTATCAGCATGCAAATACATACACACTGAGCATTTTCCGCACTTGAAGTTTCCAATACGTTTACTGCTAAACCACATTTTTTCTCCAACCCTATCAACCTTAACATTAATATCGCAAGGGGACAAGGTATTTTTCAAGTTTTTTGCTTTTCTATAGATGAATTTAGGAAACTTCGAAATGTGGACCCTCAAAATAGGGTCACCTGATAAAATTGCCCAGTGTTTTTTGATAATTTTTTCGATTTGCATGGTCATAGAGTTAAAATTCGTAATAAAAGCAACATTACATTTACCCTCATTTATCTCCTGATTATTTCGTTTTTTGATTTTAGGAATCAACATTTGGCTTCTGTCCAGTTTTTTCACCCTATCCAAATCATCATTTAATTTTTTCAATGAATAACCTCTCTCCAGAAATCTGGAGGTTAGGTCGTTAGCCTGAGTCTCAAAATCAATATCTGAACTACAATTTTTCCGCAGTCTATAGAACTGACCACTGGGGATGTTCTGGATCCATGATTTCTTGTGATTGCATGAGGCCAGCAACAAATTATTTGAGTCGACATCCTTGAAGTAGGTTTTAGAATGGGAATCCGTATATATTTTCAATAATAGCCCCTTTCGAGATAATATCATTGTTTGGCGTCATTTTATAGACGATATTATCTGTATATGGGATGGGGATCAATGTTCAGTTAACCTTTTTATAAATTACATCAACAATAACGATAGAAATTTGTCCTTCACCCACTTGGATGATGAACGAAACATCAACTTCCTGGATTTGAGTCTGACAGTATCAGAAGAGGGTAAGCTCATTACTAAAACCTACTTCAAGGATGTCGACTCAAATAATTTGTTGCTGGCCTCAAGCAATCACAAGAAATCATGGATCCAGAACATCCCTAGTGGTCAGTTCTATAGACTGCGGAAAAATTGTAGTTCAGATATTGATTTTGAGACTCAGGCTAACGACCTAACCTCCAGATTTCTGGAGAGAGGTTATTCATTGAAAAAATTAAATGATGATTTGGATAGGGTGAAAAAACTGGACAGAAGCCAAATGTTGATTCCTAAAATCAAAAAACGAAATAATCAGGAGATAAATGAGGGTAAATGTAATGTTGCTTTTATTACGAATTTTAACTCTATGACCATGCAAATCAAAAAAATTATCAAAAAACACTGGGCAATTTTATCAGGTGACCCTATTTTGGGGGTCCACATTTCGAAGTTTCCTAAATTCATCTATAGAAAAGCAAAAAACTTGAAAAATACCTTGTCCCCTAGAGATATTAATGTTAAGGTTGCTAGGGTTGGAGAAAAAATGTGGTTTAGCAGTATACGTATTGGAAACTTCAAGTGTGGAAAATGCTCAGTGTGTAAGTATTTGCATGCTGATAATAAAACTTTTATCTGTAAAAAAACTGGAGAAGTCTTTGAGGTTTCAGATTTTATTTATTGTAACTCTGACCATATAGTTTACTTAATCGAGTGTCCATGCGGCCTGCATTATGTGGGGCGCACTAAACGTCCACTTAAGGTGCGCATTCAAGAACATATTAGGAATATTCGAAATGGTCTTATTAATCATAGTCTTTCCAAACACTATACTCTACACCACAATAAAGACCCATCTTCATTGCTCTTTAAGGGTATTAAGCATGTCCCTAGAAACAGAAGGGGTGGAGATAGGGTGAAGGAATTGTCGGTACAGGAGACCTTCTGGATACATAAATTGAGAACTTTGCATCCAGAAGGTCTAAACGAGGATATTGATATCTGGTCCCTCTACTAATCCCCAGGAATACAAGGGGGTAGGGGAAAATGGGGGGTTTATTAACCCAATTCCCCCCCCCCCGAAGCTTTTAGTTAATCTTTATTTTTTATTTATTTTTTAAAAACTAGGCGATCTATTGCTGCTTTTTTATTATGTTCTTATGGTTCGTGCTTCTTTTTCAATAATTCTATATGCTAGTTGCACTTTATTACTTAGGTGTACTTTCAGCTGCTTATAAGTATTGTTTTTAACACTTTTTTCTTTATTTTAGAGCCATTGTCCGATTGTTGCTTATTAATATATTTTTGCTTGTTTAATAAAGTTTATTTAGTTGTCAATGGTTGCCCGTAGCAACGTGTTTGTGGCTGTGACCCATGCAGTTATTTGACTCCTCCCCGCTTCTTCTGGATTGGCCAAAATCTTCAATTGATGGGCCTATCAGCTGGAGGCGTGGGGTATTTAAATTCTACATCGATTTCAGACCAATTAATCCCTGATGAAGAGACCGTTAAGGTTTTTAAACGCGTTGGAAAAAGTATTTTATTGTTCTATGAACTCTGGACTCTGCACTACCCCGCTGCGGGCTCATATGGTGTCTGGGAAGACCGTGACGCGCTGCCACTCCTGAGTGATGTCACGAACCCGGAAGGCCGGACCAGAGAGCTGAACAGCGTGTGCTGTGTGGCTGCAGAGATTGCCTGACTTGAGGACACTGCCTGTATTACGAGCTTTGCTGGACTGCATCCGATCGTGCTGGAAATCATCCAGGACACAGTTTGAGATCGAGTGACTGTGACAGGAGGACCGGTGTGTTTACACTGAAGACATCTTCACTGCCGTTCCGATTGGTGCATGGGTAACACTAACCCCTGACATGCTTGTTTATTTCTGTTTTAATGTACGCCTAATACTTACCTTATTTGTGGGTTCACATTATAATTTTTAATGCACTATGAGCGTTGTGCGCTGTGTTTTTTGTGTATTACATTCTGAATACATGCCTTAAACTTGCCTTAAACTAGCCCCAGCATTTCTGCATTGATTAATGGCCCATCAGATTAACAGCGGGGGTCCCTGTCAGTCACATTCAAACTGAATGGGACTGCCAGGGACCCCTTCTGTTTTAATCATATGGGTCTTTAGTCAATGCAGAAAAGCCTTAAACTTGCCTTAACAAGCCCAGAACATTCCCAGCACATACCCAGAATGTAACAAGGCTAGTTTAAGGCAACCTTTAGAATAGTCGTGGTCTCGTCTGTACATCTCTTTAATATGTAGCCCCCTCTTTTTAAAGGGACCAAAAGTAATTGGACAATTGACTCAAAAGCTGTTTCATGGACAGGTGTGGGCTATTCCTTCGTTATTTCATCATCAATTAAGCAGGTAAAAGGTCTGGAGTTGATTGCAGGTGATGCATTCACATTTGGAGGCTGTTGCTGTGAACCCACAACATGCGTCAAAGGAGCTCTCAATGCAAATGAAACAGGGCATCCTTAGACTGCAAAAAAAAAATGCATCAGAGAGATAGCAGGAACATTAGGAGTGGCCAAATCAACAGTTTGTTACATTCTGAGAAAAAAAGAACGCACTGGTGAGCTCTGCAACATAAAAAGGCCTGGACGTCCACGGAAGACAACAGTGGTGGATGATCGTAGGATCCTTTCCATGGTAAAGAAAAACCACTTCACAATATCCAGCCAAGTGAAGAACACTCTCCATGAAGTAGGCATATCATTATCCAAGTCTACCATAAAGAGAATAATTCACGTGAGCAAATACTGATGCAGCGGCCGTTATTCGAACACATCACGACGCCGATTTTGAGTTCTCTGCTGTTCCCCACGCAGCATGAACGCGGCCAATCGCCCCAGGCCCCCGCGCTTATCGCGGATGTTTTGTTTGAATTTCATGGATTCTGTTTCTTCGTTTGCAATAAAATGGATGAATTGTAATGTGTACAGTACTGTGCTACTGTGCTACTGTGTCAATTTCATGTTTTTAAAAGCCAGAACACTAAAATTCATTTTTCTGCATTCGCTGCACTTGCATCTTAGTGCGGGATGGCTGGAATTCATCCCGTGGTTTCAAATCGGGATTCCGATGTACATGACACGCGAAGTGTTCGAATAATGGCCGCTGCATAAGTACAGAGGCTTCACCACAAGAATATGTCCAGTATACTTTTTATCAATGTAAGCATACACCTATAAGGTTTTTTATAGATTAAAAGTTGTTTTTTATGGTACACACCATGTTTGGCTTTCCATTTTCTCCTATCTATACGGCTGCCATTATACCATTCTGAGGGATATCCCACTACACCCAAGAATCCTGAGATACAGAGGAAGAGAAGATCCATACTTATATACTACACTATCCACCACCTACCCAAGTTTGGGGTTACATGCCTGTTTATTTCAGTAAGAATGTGAGTTCTGAATCTATAGAAATCTACTGATTTGGAGATACATTTTAAGAGACTGTGTTGCACTATTGTATCCATTTTTATTTTCACATATTCACCATTGAACAAGTTGCTCTCCCCTTCAATTTCCACACGTTAAGAATAGAAAGGCCAGATTAGATTTTGCCAAACAATATCTAAAAATGCCAGCCCAGTTCTGGAACAGCATTCTTTGGACAGATGAAACTAAGATCAACCTGTACCAGAATGTTGGGAAGAAAAAAGTATGGAGAAGGCTTGGAACGGCTCAAGATCCAAAGCATACCACATCATCTGTAAAACACGGTGGAGGTAGTGTGATGGCATGGGCATGCATGGCTTACAATGGCACTGGGTCACTAGTGTTTATTGATGATGTGACAGAAGACAGAAGCAGCCGGATGAATTCTGAAGTGTATACGGATATATTGTCTGCTCAGATTCAGCCAAATTCAGTGAAGTTGATTTTACGGCGCTTCACTTTACAGATGGACAATGACCCGAAACATACTGCAAAAGCAACCCAGGAGTGTTTTAAGGCAAAGAAGTGGAATATTCGGCAATGGCCGAGTCAATCACCTGATCTCAACCCGATCGAGCATGCATTTCACTTGCTGAAGACAAAACTTAAGGCAGAAAGACCCACGAACAAACAACAACTGAAGACAGCTGCAGTAAAGGCCTGGCAAAGCATCACAAAGGAGGAACCCCAGCGTTTGGTGATGTCCATGCGTTCCAGACTTCAAGCAGTCATTGCCTGCTAAGGATTCTCGACAAAGTATTAAAAATGAACATTTTATTTATGATTGTGTTAGTTTGTCCAATTACATTTGAGCCCCTGAAATAAGGGGCCTGTGTATGAAAATGGTTGCAATTCCTAAACGTTTCATACAATATTTTTATTCAACCCCTTGAATTAAAGCTGAAAGTCTGCACTTTTATTGCATCTCGGTTGTTTCATTTCAAATCCATTGTGGTGGCGTACAGAGCCAAAATTATGAAAATGGTGTCAGTGTTCAATTATTTCCAGACCTAACAGTATTCCCTCACCTGCTGTCTCTGTAAGTTCCCAATCAAACCTCTTAGATTGCTAGCTCTTTGAGGCAGGGATTTCCTTTCCTATTGTCTGATTTTGCTGCACTTATTGCATTATTATGATTCCCTGTACTGTATTCTTTGTGATGCGCTGAGTACACTTTTGGCGCTACATAAATAAAGACTTTGGGGGCTATGCACTAAGCTCAATGGCTTTGCGTTCTGATTTGGCAAAAAAGCAGGTTCATTAAAAAGTGAAGCTGGGGACGCGATGCACTAAGGCCTTGAGGCCATTTTTTAACGTACCTGTTCAAAATAGCTCAAAACAGCCACAGCGTACGAGTTGCTTTTTTCCCCCCTGCTAGCGTTCTGAACCTCTCCGTTCGGTAGCTGATAGAAAAAAAAGCCGCCTGTAACATTTGCATGGAGATTTGCTATCTCCATGAAAGACTGTTACAGGCGATCCTACACTAAATAAATATATTTTAATAATAGTGTACATGAGCAGGGGGTCTCCCGAGCTGAACCGCATTGGTTTCAGGTCCGAGGACCCCCTACTTCAGGAGATACAGGCCCCATAGTCTGCGGGGAAGAACCGGTGGTCCCACATCCGTGGGGGCACCGCGGACCCGTAGGTGCGGGGATGAAGCGGTGGTCCCACATCCGTCGGGGCACCGCAGACCCATAGTGAGCACTCGTGAGTTCCCCAGACCCCCGTTAGAACCATCCGAGGCCCCGCAGACACATGTGGGTCTGACCCGGGGCTCCCAGACATCCGCGGGCCTACCGTGGGGACCCAATTGTGGCCCACGGTGACCCAAGGAGACAACATGGGGGCCATGGCACTTGGCGGGACCCACCAACGGGCCTCCAGAACCTGTGTGAAACAAGTTGCTGGTAACCTGTAGGTCTGTCAGGTGACCCGCCAGCCCGCCGGGGACTCGCGTGTGGCTGGGGTATGAACCCTGTATGTAAAAGAATAAATCATGTATTTATGGGGGAGCACAGGGGGTGGTTTATGTATTTAATAAATAGAATGATGTTTAATGTGGGGCTGTGTTTTGTTTTTATTGTGGGTACTGGGGGTGGGGGGAGGGGGTATTTGCCCCAAGGGTATGTGGGTAGGCCTCCCTTGTGGGTAGTGGGTGAGGGTGGTTAGGCCTCACGGTGTGGGGGGTTAGTGTGGGAGGGTATGTAGGCCTCCCGAGTGGTGGGTGGGTTAACCCCTTAATGACTGTAGCGGTTAATAACCGCTATGGTGATTATGGGGTTAGGGGACATTACATTGGATATTGTAATTGTTGTGCATATTTTGCAGCACCGTATGGGCATGGGCAGAATGAAGATGAGGATGAAGACGGCCTTCATCGTGGGTGCCTGTAAAAGGTAAGTGTAATATGTTTTGACTGTAATTATTGAATGTTATATGTATTTAAAATGGCCAAATGCATTATTATCCATATTTGGATAATAGTAATTTTGGCCATTACTGTATAGTATGTGTTAGCGGATGTATTTAGTTAGAATTGTTGTTTTTTATTTTTGGAGCTGCAACATTGGTACCGCAGGCACGCGGGGACCCCGGGACGGCCGCGGGGAGCCCCGGACTCCCTTGGGGACCCCCGCTTGGTTAGCCGGGGACCCCTGGACCCTCGCGGGGTCAGCCAGGGACACCCGCGTGACCCCTGGGCTCCGTCGGGACCCCCGCGGGGTCAGCCGGGGACACCCGCCGGCCTGCTGTATGGGTTTTGCGCATGCAAAAATAAAAAGCAAGAATTTTTTCAAAGTCCAGATTTCTTTGCGTCTACTCTGACCAGACGTGTTCTAATCAACGCAACTTTCACGTTTGCTAAGGTTGCGTTGCGTAGTGCATCCCGCTTAAGGGCAGAATTTCACGCAAACAGGGCTGCGATCGAGCAAAGTTGGACTTAGAAAAAATCCCTGAAAAAAGTCATTTTTAGAGCGCAAAGTGCCTGTTTTGCGTTGCTTAGTGCATCGTGTTCAGCCAAAAATCACGATCGAAGAGCACTTTGCGGTCTAAAAGTGACTTATCGGAGCTTAGTGCATAGCCCCCATACAATACAATACAACCTTAGCCAACCAGAAAAAGTTCAATTTATTACAACTCTCTGTTGTCTATATTTCAATCCAGGTGCAAATATGTTTACTGAGTCCAATTTGCTTTATTTTGAACACATCTCTTGTGTGAAACCGTATCAAAAGCAAATCTATATAGACCACCTCAACTGCATTACCCTGATCTAAATTTCTACTTACATCTTCAAAGAAACAAATAAAGTTAGTTTGTTACGACCTATCCTTCATAAATCCACGCTGACTATTACCAATAATTTTATTTTCTATTAGGTATTCCTGAATATTATCCCATATTAAACATTCAAGTAGCTTCCCCACTATTGAAGTCAAGCACTATTGAAGTCAGGCGTACAGGTCTGTAATTCCCCAGTTGTGATCCAGCTCCCTTTTTAACCTTTCAAATATAGGCACCACATCTGCTTTACACCAATCTTGTGGTACTGAGCCTTGGGAAATGGTTTGGCTATTACTGAACTTAACTCCTTTAGAACTCTTGGATGTATGCCATCGAGGCCAGGTGCCTTATTTACTTACATTTTTTCAAGCCGCCTATGAACTTCTTGCTCTTTTAACCAATTGCTCATTAATATGGAGATTGCGGCTTCCTCCTGCAGCACTACTATTGAAAAACAAACAAACTAACTAAGAACATATAATAAGCGCTTACTCTACAAGTACTATACCATTAGGGTAAACAAGTACCTACCTGTAATACACTAATAGTAAAAAATCTGCTTTTTCCTTATCTCCAATAATCTGCCTGCCCATCTCACACTGAAGTTTTTTTGGTATTAAGGTACTTAAAGAACTTTTTAGGGTTGATCTTACTTTCTATTACAATCTTTTTATCATTATCCATTTGTGCTGATTTGATTGCCATTTTGCAATTTTTATTAAATTCCTTATAATTCTGATATGTTGCCTCCGTCCCTTCGGACTTAAAGAATCTAAGCGTCTGCCTCTTCTTTTCCATTTCCTCCCTTACCTGTTTATTTAGCTACATTGGTTATGACTTATTTCATTTATACTTATTTCCAAAGGTTATACACTGACAAGTGTGCTTCCATGTTATGATCACTGTTACCCAAATGTTCCAGGAATTGAATATTTTCTATTACTTCTACATTGTTTGATATTGCCAAATCAAGTATTGCCCCTCTCCTGGTTGGTTCCTTAACAATTTGGGTCATATAATTGTCCTAAAGCGCCCCCAAAAACCTGTTTACTTTTGTTGTAATGCTAATCTCATTGCCCCAGTCTATGTCTGGATAATTAAAATCACCCATTATGCAAACATGACCTAGTTTTGATGCCTTTTCCATTTGCAAATGTATTTTAGTTTCCTCAATCTCACAGATATTTGGTGGTATATACTGTAGCATATCCCTACAAAATTGTTCTTTGTACTTTTACCTCTACTGCCACTTTCATCCACAAGGTCTCTACATTTTCACCATTCCCTTCATAAACAACTCCCTTTATAATAGGTTTTTGATCTAGTTTAACATATAAGCATACTCCACCTCCTCTTCTGTTTGCTCGATACTTCGTAAAAAGGGAATAACGGTCTAAATTAACTGCCCAGTGTAGGTTAACTTACATCCTGGCTACCTTCCCCTACCTTAGTACCAGCCTCAACCTGATTATACCTTTATGGCTTTGTTTGGCTACCTGTCCTAATATCATCAGCAGGGACCAAACAGCTCTGACAGCTTATTTCTGACTAGATGATAGACTTGAGCGGCTACGCACAGTGCACACCTGATTTTCGTTCATCTCCACCTGAATGGCACGATTTATAATGAAGGTAAATATAACCCACTGTACATTAGTACATGTATACATAGTAACTGTAATTTACAATGACACCATACTGTACTCTACTGTATGCGTGCCATAGCCCATTCACGCATGCGCACTTTGGTGTAAATCCACGCATGTGTACTACAGTACACTGTACTTGTATATATAAACATCATAGCGTTTTTTCCCCAGAAATGAAAGCGTCAAATCGACAGCACAGCCAGAAGATGATGTTGATGGAAGTCGAAAACCACTATGTTTTAAATTTATACAGTATTACCAGCTTTACTATTCTAAAAATGTGATATTCATATTCATGTTTCTTAACCTTCACGGTACTTTCTAAATGCTTTTATTTCACGCTTGTTTGGCACAGCAGATACTGTATGTGTGTCCGGGTCTCCTAGACATCCTCCTCCCAGCCATAGTTCCTTTTTCTGTCCACCGGGTGTGCTGCTGCTTTCTGTCTGTTCTGGGGTTTGCCTGTCTGTCTGTCTCCTTGTTTCTTCTGTTCTGTCCTTATAGTTCCTGCTTCCTGTTTCTCCTTGCCTTTGTTTTGTGTCAGACTCCATGCCCATGCTTCTGTCTCTGATCTGTTCCTGTACCAGTACTTTTCTGTATTTGAGTTCTGTTCATAATAAAGGCCCTTGCTGGTAATCTGGCTTGTCCCTGTTTTTACCCTGATCCCCTGTCACTGTCCCTGGCCCCCGGTCTCAGTTCCTGCTCCCCTACCCTGCTCCTGCCTTCCTGTTGCCAAACTCTGCTTGTGAACCCGATTTTCCCACTTGCTGTCTGCCTCCGACCTCTGTATGTGACCCTGATGTTCCTGCTTGCTGCCTGTCTCCGACCTCTGCGTGTGACCCCGATGTTCCTGCTAGCCACCTACCACCGACCTCAGCCCTTGACCCCAACTCTCCTTGACTACTCCCCGCTGTTCCAGCCACCGAGGTCCTACCCGCTCCAGGAGTCTCCCTCGTGACAATGAGATAGATAGATTTATGTTATCACCGTTAATAAAATTTCACACAAAGTTTAATGCTTTGGTTTCAAGTTTAGATAAATGAGCTATCGCGGTCAGCTGAGAAATTCCGCTTCAAGGTTATTGACATGCCGGGCTGTTTTTATATTCAATATACATGCTTACTATAGATATAATGAAATATTATACACACACACACTCACAGTCTCAGTCAGTGATCACTTTTACTAACATTTCAAACATATCAGCAGTAGACAGCATGACAAGATTTCATGGGTGTTACATGCTGAGAAATACACTTGATATTGACTTTGCGGAAGGTGTGAAATGGGGTTTTCATTTTATTGGAAAAAACAAAGTACTTTAGTCGCACCTCCCTCCCCCCACCTCGCCACTATCAACAGCTTCATTACTGTAGCTCCCACCGGCACATAGGAACTTCCCAATCAAATGTTTCATGCTTTGGCTGGAAGCAGAGAAATTCCACTTCCTGTTTAATGACACACAGGGCTGTTTTTCTCTAAATAAAGAGAGAATACAGTGTGGGACTTAGAAAAAAATATACTAATGTGATGTATACTGTATTTGTCATATTTCACCAAATTTAAACATTAAAAATCTCCAAATTTGTATTTGTCAATTAAATTGCATAACATAGTATACAGTATATTTGCTGTGCAATTTATGATAGATAACTGAAAACTGAAAAACTGAACAATCTCATCTCATCTTGTCATTGAGAGAGGGGGGATTAGGCCAAGCTATTGACTGTTATTATACACAAAGGACAATAGGCTAGGACAGGGGTGGTCTGCAACCTTTTAAGGAAGAAGAGCCATTTTATAAAAAATGTCATTGTCCAAAATATTCAGAGAGCTGCAACACATGCATGAATATTAATCCCCCACAAACACATACATATACTGTACACACACTAATAGGTATATACTGTATACGCATTAACATATGACAAACTGAATTAAATTAAAATTAGTGAATTAGTGAAAATAAAAAAAATGCAGCTCACAAGAATAAGTCCCTTTATTTTGATTTTTATACATTGTTTTCATGTGCAAAACAATTATTCGTTTTCAAATACATACATACACATTCACTCCACCCCCAAATACATGCACACACCACGCCCCCAATAAATGCACACACACAACCCTCCCCCCAAATACACACACACTATACAACCACGCCAAATACACACACACATTACCCTCCCGAAATACACACACTCGCACTCTCTCCCTTTCTGTGCTGCCCTTGGCTGTGGGGGCAGAAGGGGGAGCAGGCCTTTGCAGGAGGCATGCCAGCAGCTGGCGAGATTTCCTGGTGCCAAGTAGAGGCCTGACTTGTGCCAGCTAGCCCCCCCATGCAGCCAAGAATAGCACAGGAGGCTTTCTGTGGAAGAGAATAAAGGAAATGGGGGGATTACTGCAGGATTAATGTAGGGCTCTAATGATTACGTAACATCCACACAAAATATCTAAGCTTTTAGATACCTACAGATACAAATGCCGGTTTTAGACCACTTGCCTTGGAAAATCTGTGGCAATCTCGCAGTAACTCGTGAGATGGTCCAGAGCAGGCTGAAATGGCCCATCAGATTTACAAAGCGGGGTCCCGGTGTTTCAATGAGACTCGCAGCCCAGTATGAATCACACAGCATGTGTCCTATTCAAATGCACGGACCCCCGCTGTGTTAATCTGATGGACCATTAGTCTGGCTGCAGAAATCCCACAGCGTTACTGCGAGATAGCCACAGATTTTCCATGGCAAATGATCTAAAACTGGCAGCTGCAGCTGTAATAGGTAATACACAGATAAATACCGTAATATCAGAAAATGTACCGTACACTGGCGACACACTTTATTCGAGCTCGGCTAGTCCCACGAATTCGGGTATACCCGGGTGTATTGAGGTTTGTGACTGTTATCTGCCCGAGTGCATTGAGGTATTTTCTAGGCAGGGATTGAAGCATTTTATTCCCACTGGCTGCAATACTGCACAGTAAATATATATATACTGCATTACAATTCATGAATTTATGCCATCTGGTAGACACGCGAAGCATTGCAGCCTATTAAATCCTAATCATTATCATTTAACAGATCAGCCGCCCATCAGCCAGGCATGAACCCAGGCTGGGAAGGCAAACACAACGGGGCTTGTCAGAGGTGAGGAGCGGCGCATTCCAGGTATCTGCCAGGTACAAACTGGGCATTTGCTCGAATAAAGTGTGTCGATGCAGTACTTACCTTTCTACAGGCCTGTCGCAAGAACGTTATGCTCTAACAGAACGGCAAAAAACACTGCTAATGGGATTTATATAGTTGTTGCATCTTGCTACAGTAAGAGTGCTTCTCCAGAAACTATGAATTCCCGTTACAAGTTAATCCTTGTTGGCAGGCTTGACAAATTTTCATAGGTGATGTTTCATCTCGTGCCACACCAGTTCTATAGGGTTTGAATCGGGGGATCTGCAACATCAGGGCCAAAAAATGTCAAATTAATAGCAAAGATCAATACAGTGGAAAACGAGAAACACTTACAATACAGCACTTACTCTGGCGGGGTTCTGACCCAGTTGATTCCGCTTGCCTGAAAATAAGGAGCAGAGGCACAATATTTTGAGTCATTATCCTGGAAGAAACGGTGACCAGATGGGAAATCACACCTAATGTATGCAGCAATAGGGCCGATAATGTGTTCTTGGTATAACAATTTATCAATTATTCCTGGACAGAGACAAGAAAAAAGCCCATAAATGTACATTATAGCATATAGTACATTCATACAGTGCAGAAAATTACACTACAGTCTTCTCTTACTGGTTGTACATTCCTGCTTTATTTCAGCAATGCTTTACAGCACTGTCTAATACTCACATACTGTACTGTACAATACAGTATGGTCATTGCAACATTAAAAGTAGACACAGAACGGTACATTAGAATTAGTGTTTTGTCTAATGAAATGAACAATTATCAAACGGAAAAACAGGGACTTATGTCAAATATTATAATGGGCCCTGGTCCAAGTCTAGAGATAGAACCCCACACATGGATCTTGAGTGGGTTCTTGGGCCGAGGCCTCAGGGCTAGACTTTTTTTATGCAAAAAGCAAAAGTGGTCAATCTTTCTAAGGCGTCTGATGTCTCATCTGAAAATATGACATTCTGAAAAGTTTTGCCACTATCGATCCATGCAAGTGTTTGGGCTACTCTTTTAATCCCTTTGGGCTCCCTTATCATTGGAAACACTGTATTGACAAGATAGAATTTTACAGGTACAGTAAGAAAGGAATATGTCCTCTGCACGTTTACTCAAGTACAGATGTTAAGCATGGAAAGGATAAATACAAAGAGGGACAACGGTATACAGTGTATTAATATCTATCCTATTTAGACTCTCTAAGTTATACTTGTACACTTACAGATGGGTGTGGTTTTCAATTTATAAATTCATTTCCACTGGGTGTTTCAGAGGTTAAAATAGAGGAGTCTAGGTATCACCTTATTCAGGCTTCTTGACTTATTGCATAGAGAGGATATAATTGCACGTTAAATTTATTACACTAGACAGGGTTAGAGCAATATTGCACTTACAGAAAGCACTTGATAAATCTGCAATTGTGGATAGCTTCCCATCATGTGGTAATGTACTCCTTGCCCTCTTATAATGGTCCTACTCACAGTTCAGACTTCACGGAATCCAATCAATCTTTTCCCCTTCACCTTCACACATCCGTTGGGCCTGTCTCCTCAGATTCCTTTGCAGGGGAAGACACGTCGCCTATCCTTTCTTCATGTACCTGGCGCACGGACAGGAGGTAGCCAGGACGAGATCTGTTTGTAGCGGTGTCTTCCGGGTCGCGCTCTTGTCCACGTGCTGGTACCGTGCTGGTACCCATGGGGCTGATGGCTAGGCAAAGGGGGATCCACACATCACGAGTGCTACGGTGGCTTGTAAATTACAAGTCAACACGTTTCGCAACTGCTTCATCAAGGATAGCACTTGTGCAAAAACACTATAGCATTATACAGTGTTACAGTAAAACAATTTACCTTGCATAGCCATACAGTACTTCCTGTCCAATTTGTGTCTAATTACAGATGCAGTGCCATTATCTGACCATTTATCAAGTTGCAAAGTGCAATATATCGCGTGATGGTATGAGATGGTCCACTTGAGACTAAATGGACCATAAGATTAACACTGCAGGAGTCCCTGCTCTGCTAATCCTACCGGGTTGTACCTGTCTGTAAGAGACACAGAACAAAGAAAATGAAACCGGGCGCTTCTAATAGTGAAATAACTGAAGAAAATTAGTGATGAAAAATAAACGATAACAGTTAACCTAAGAATATATATATATATATATATATATATATATATATATATATATATATATATATATATATATATATATATATATATATATATATATATAGTGAATAAATAACCTTCACCAAAAAACGTAATCCATAAATATTAAATGTGAAATACAAGTAAATACAGCAGCTCTACACCCTTTAAAGGACTGTCCAGGTCCAATTGAGAGAACATTGAGGAGGGACAGTGAGATGAAAGAAGAGCAGATAAAATTTCTGATTGACTCTATGATTGACTCTATGACTTTCATTCTCGAAAAAAAATACTTTTGGTTCAACGATTGGCTCTGTGATGTAGTTCTTGCTCGAAGCGTCACAGTTTTTCTTGGCCATATACAGCCACAGCCTCTGAAATCTACCATCAATCCGAAGAGTAGGTAGCACAGTAGCAGCGAGATAGGCACTCTGTAACTGATAGTGGCAAAGTCTCTGCAGGAGACAGCAATAAACAAACAAATGTCCAAAACTGAGTCAAGAAAGGCTCAAATGAGCAGAGCGACTACAAATGTTAGCATTGACACTACAGCATTGATCCAATGGGTTTAGTGACTTCATCAGCCTTTTTTGGAGTCAGTTTGGGACATTTGTTTGTTTATTGTTGTCTCCTGCAGAGACTTTGCCACTATCAGTTACGGAGCGCCTATCACACTGCTACTGTGCTACCTCCTCTTAGGACTGAGGGGAGATCCCTGAGGCTGTGGTTTTATATGGTAGAGGAGAGCTGTGATGCTTTGAGCAAGAACTACAACAGAGAGCAATCAGCTGAGAGGGATATCCCTCTCTCGAGCAGACTGTCCCTCCCTTCTCCCTGCTGTGGCAGTGGGCATCTGAGCAGTGGAGGACGCCGTTAGCAGAGGGGTTTCTGAAGTAAGCAGGGCGGTGGGTGGTGAGCTTCTCCAGGAGAGTTTCTTTCTGGATTTTGGAGGTACAGAGGTGTGGAGGATACGACCAGTATATTACAAGAGGATGACCGGTGCCACTAAGAGAGGGCAACCATTGAGCATCCTGGAAATCCAATAACAGATGGGGAGAGTCTTTGTGCCGTCTGGGATTATGGTTTGTATACCTAAATGCTTGTTTTTTAATTCTTTATTTTATGTGCATATCTCACCAATTTATATTTATTCAATACAGCTGCCAGTTTTAGACCATTTGCCATGGAAAATCTGTGGCTATCTCGCAGTAACGCTGCGAGATTTCTGCAGCCAGACAAATGGCCCATCGGATTCACATAGCGTGGGTCCCTGCCTTTGTATGGGACTACACTGTGTGAATCTACCGGGCTGCAAGTAATATTCAAATGCAGGGAGCCCCGCTGTGTAAATCCAATGGGCCATTTCAGCCTGCTCTGGATCATCTGATGAGTTACGGTGAGAGAGTCACATATTTTCCAAGGCAAGTGGTCTCAAACCGGCAGCTGCACCTGTACATATAAAATGACTACACTGCTTTAAACAATGATGAAATAAAGGGATAAACCTCAACCAGTGTGTGCAGCTCCTACCATTCCCCAGCAAGTAAACTGATGGTGCTGAGCTTAGGGAAAAGGTTACTGGAGTGACCCCTTTGCCACAGTCCACAGTCTCTCAATTCTCCCCTCCTTCTCTCATCTCCTTACACCTCCTCCTCTTCTACTCTCCCTCTCCTCTTCACCATAGTAACAAAACAATAAAGTAACAATACAATGTAAAAAAGATGGGAGGTGTGCCGAGCACGCGAATTCTAAGTTAAATTTCTTTGTGTTTTGTTACTGAAATATTAATTATACTCTCAAAAGTATTTCATTCAATCAAAAACATCAAAATCAAAACACTATTGCACTGACAAAACACAAAGAAGTTTCACTTACAACGCACGTTCAACGCACTCCTCCTATTTTTGATTTTTAAAGATGAAAATATAAGAACAGTACTGTATATTACCTAGCAGTATTGATGGATGAACACATCCAAACATGCCCAAACATGTTTTTTTATCATCATAATTTGTATGTTCATTCATGTTTTGCAGGTATAGTGATACCTGCAAAACATGAATGAACATAAAAATTAATCAATGACTATAATATACATTTTTGCTTTTTAAAAATACCATACAGTACAGCAGGGGTGCGCAAACCTTTCCCTGTGTGCACCCCTGCCTTCTCTCCTCGGCGCATTGTGCCCCCCCCAGCCCACCTGCAATGATGCGTGAGGTCATGAGATGTCACATTGCCATTGTTGGGCATCATTTGTTTGTTGTATTTTTTTCATTAGACAAAATACTAAATGTAAGGTACAGTATGCAAATGTTGCACTTTCCATGTACTGTATAACACTGTTCGACAGTGCTGTATAATTAGGCAAAATAGTAAATGTACAGTATCTTAATGTGGCCCTGTCACTGTATAACAGTGTTATCCAGTAATGTAAATGTATCTTTTGTGACCCTGTCTACGTGTTAGCCAGTAATTTTCATGTGTCTGAATGTTACCCTTTTCCATAACAGTGTTACATTTATTTTGGCCAGGAATTATGGATAAAGGTTTTTCCCAAGAGTCCATCATAACTCCGATAGCACCTTACATTAGATGAAATCCTATCTGGTCACCGGTTCTTCCAGGATAATGACCTCTGCTGCATTTATCTAAGAATGTGGACTCAACTGGGTCAAAACACTGCCAGAGTATTTTAACTGTTTAAAGCAGTAGTACTGTATACTATTAACAGCTGTGTGTGCTTTTTTTCTTGCCAAAAACCATAGTCTTTGTTTATACATTAGTAGATCCTCCAATTAGAACCCCATAGAACTGATACATGCTATGAAACATAACCTTAGAAAATATGTACAGTATGTCAAGCCAGCGATGAAATAAAACCTTCACAAGGTCTTCCATAGTTACGGGGACAAGACTCTAAATATCCAAACATGCAATAATTATATAAATCATACAGATATAGCATCTTCTATCTATCAGCAGCTGCAACACATGGGATGGTAAACTGTGGACCAAAGTCTATCATTCGTGGCACAGTGCTTGGCAGGGGGGAATCGCTCATCAGGATTAACACAGTGAGCAATCCTACCAAGCTGCATCAGTCTGTAAGAAACGTGCAGTGAGAGTAGATAGGATCAATCCCTCTCTCTGTGCACCTCTTAAAGGCCATCGTGTGGCTTTAATTTTATTTTAATAGCATATTATTGACGCAGGGGTCTCTGGAGCCTGTTAGAAGTGCACAGGGAGAGGGACTAATTCAGTCTCACTCAGTGCGCATCTCTTACAGACAGGCTCAGCCTGGTAGGATTCACTCAGCGTGAGTTCCATTCAGATGCAGGGACCCATCCGTAATAATCCCGATGGACCATTAAGTCTCTGCACTGAGACTCACGAGCATACACAAGGCCCCTCTCATGTTGTTGCTGCCGGCAGGAAGTGCGCACCACAACATCTGGCGCAGGCCAACGTCAAAGAGATGCACGGTGTGGGACAGTTTAGGAGGCACGCCAGCAGCTGGGGAGATGCCTGGTGGCAATAAGAGGCCATACCAGCTATTGCCAGGCCCCCTGAAGCCACCGGCAGAAAAGTGAAGTAGAGAGGCAACAGCTGGGGAACGGCGACCAGAGGAAAGAGGAGAGTCGCATGTAGGTGCGGAAAGAGCCACAGGTTGTCTACCCCTGACCCCTGCCAACCCCTAGGTGTATCACCCAATAGGAAATTAAATTTGAGACGTTGCAGCCAGAGGGGAAGAGGGGAGGGCTGAGTTTTTTGACAAATAAGAGCCAAAGATAGAATGAATAAAAATAAGTCTTTGGCAGCCCAGGTTATTCGTTAAGGCTTGAAAGAAGCAAAGTGGGAAAGGGAGGATGGCTTTGTATAGTCTATGCAAACAGTAAATTCTCTCGTAGCCCCAGCATAAATGTGAACACAGAAAACGGTGATAAAGTATTTCACAAGAAAAGAGTCAGTGTGTGTTTTCAATGTGTTGCATTTTATTAAAGTATATCAATGTAGTGTATACAATGCATGTATCACTATGGGCCAACTTTGTTTAAAATAAAAACACATCAAATTATAAAAAAAATTGCTCAATCCCATGTTTCACAGTATCACAAGGAGTCAATGTGTATAGCGTATACAATGCTTTTATTGTAGTCACACCTTAAATCATTGAATGCACATAGTATAAAAAAGTAAAGGATAAAATTAAAAGTATCAGATATAGTTTAAAAGTGTTCACATAATAATGGTTTCAGACTTCCATCGACATCTTCTTCTGGCTATCGATTTGACATTTTGATTTCAGTAAAACAATTGTGAAATAATTTACTGTACACTATTAATAAACAATCAGGAACTGATTAAAGTATAGAGCACATGTGCATATTTAACATATTTAATGTGTGCTCATGCGTGAATGTACACTAATATGCGCATGCGTAAATGTAGCTATAGCACACATATGTGTGTCATTGGGAATGACTGTTAAATTTAACTTGATTATAAACTTCAAACATTGGGGGGCAGTGACCCACTGTTGATGACAGGGGTGTGATGCTCAAATCGATCATAAATTTGAGATACAGGTTCATTTCACTGGTAGAGTTGGTTGGTCCATGCTGGCAACTATATTGGAACAGGTAGCCAGAGGGAGACAAAAAATCAGGTCTAGGCAGGTTCTCAGGTTAGGGCAGGTAGCTGGGATGTAGGTTCCTCTGGTTTTCAATGTCGGTTTTCCCATACTGGTAATGGTATTAGTATTGAGGCAGGCACTCAGGTTGGAGCTAAAAACCAGATGGTGGCAGATTGTAGGGACCAGCTCAGGAAGTTCTATTATTCAATCTCTTGGTCCACATGGAGGTGGTCAAATAAAATAATCATTCAATCTTAAGTTGTGTGTTATAGAATTCCTGCACACTTCCTGGTTTGGTAAATATTTGTAATATTCATACTTGTCAAGGATATACTCATAGATCTCAGATAGAGTGCCTCTCTTATATTGAATTGCAGAATTCATCAAATATGCATAGCTACAAGCTGGTATTTTGCTGCATGGATTTGCCATCATGTTCCTTACTGTACATCCATTGTATCTCCAACTAAAGCACCTGCTTCAGACATTGAACTGCACGGTACCATTCAGAGTTCCATAGGTAAACATATTCAGTGTGCCACCTGCTGGACATGCACTAAACTGCAACACAAATAATTCCATCTGACCACGAACAAAGTTCAAACGGCACAATTGTGACACACCGCGGCACAGTGGTGCTTGCTACACTGACTGACAGAGGAGGACATTTGGAATATCATGGGACACATACTGTATGAAGCTGACTACATCTATATAAAGAGCCCTGAGACTTTTAAGCAAATATAATTCAACTCAATATTCAAATACAAAGACTATGAAACTATACTTAAATAATTCTTCTGAATTTTATAAAATGACAAAAAAGTTGTTCATTTTATCTTGGTAAGATAATGTATTTTTTCTTATAATATTTTCAAACAACGCGTTTTTATCTTTAGTATGCACATAAAACTTCATGAATTGGGTTGGTCCACTGGGCCTTTAAATGTAAGGTAATTTATTATCCTTTTTATTAGGTATTTTGTAATGATCTTGTTGTCAACCCAAGGGATTTTTTACATTCCATGTATGATTAGTTGTGTCAAAAAAAGTAATTAGAACACAATTAATGTTAAAGATGAACTACAAACGCTTTGAAATATAATTATGACTTTGATACAGGTTTATGAGCATGAGTGATTGCTTTTGTGGCAGTTTTCAGATATTTTAAGAAAACTAAAATCTATGGGATGTTTTAAAGATATTGTCATTTGTTTGGTATTTTTTACATTAAAAAAATTACAATTTAAGTTTAGTAATGGCTTAGTCAGTAAAAGCACTGACTCTTAAGACAATGACAATGAGTTTGACTCAGGAGAGCCTCGTTCAAATCAAGGTATCAGCTCATTTTGACCAGCAAGTCACTTTATCTCCCCATGCCTCAGGCACAAAAAATTGGTTGCAAGCTCTCTGGGGAAGTACTAGTAACTGCAAACATTCTATGTATGCCGCTGTGTACACTGTTAGCGTTATAGCATAAGAAAAATATATAAGTTTAAAGTGGAATTTACATAGAATAATTATTGTGACATCTGGAATATTTTGAAATGTAAATGCACTTTGCTCAAGATGGAAGGAATCCCAATGGTCTGCTTTAAGATTTTTTTAAATATATAAATTAAATGTATGTAACTTGCTGTAAGTGACAAAATTACAGTATTTTGGTGTGTCGTGATGCATTGTTTGATTTAACAGGAAGTATTTAGCAGAATTACATAGCAAACATCTGTGTGTTTCAGTTTAATAACAGCAGTAAAGAACAATGACATGCTAAAATGTGCCTTATCTGATGGCCAGGTCTGCTGACGGGATCATGTGTTAGAAAGAATAAAATATATAGTACTAGCACTAATTTTGTATCTTTATTTGCCATATTTAATATAAACATGAAGCTTTTCTGTATATACAGTACAAGCGAGTGCAGGCCTTTATTATTCTCAGTACGAACTTTTGGCAATAATAATGCAAGCTTTAACGTTTTGTAAGTAAAATAAAGTCAGTAAGTAAACATTTATTTAAACTGAAAATACAGTGATTTTTGGTTAGTAAAAAGCGGTACAATTTAAATGTGTTTCTCTATCATATTGGCATTTTCTTTAGCAAACTTTACAAAATGTATAAGTAACAAAATAATAACAATTTAGAAGCAAAAACGAGATTTACTAATCTTGTTTCTTATTTATTAGAAATAATCTCTGCAAGTATTTGTTGTTAAAAATAATAAGCAAAACAAAATATATATTATTCTACTATTTTTAAACCACAAATAGATTTCAGTGCAGTTATACATACTTCATGTATTGTAAGGCACATAGCCTGTGATTTAAACAAAGCATTAGAAGCAAAAAAGAAAAATGTAAGTATTTTTCAATGAATTTTCTAGTGGTATTTTTAGATTTTGTTAATGTTGTAATTTTGGATTTGTTGCAACTATATATATATATATATATATACAGTACCGACACACTTTATTGCAGTGTGGTCGGTACCGCCGCCCCTCGGCGTGCCGCACGTCATAGACGCGCGGTCACGCGTCTTCGGGAGCCTGCGCCCCCTGCACGCGCGTACAGGGCTCCCCGAGGGAGCCCTGGTGTCCCGCAATCTGCGGGACGGCGGCAGGGGGTTCCGGGGGACCCGGCGGACCCGGCAGCGGTAGGGAGAGCGCCCCGATCGGAGGGCGCTCTTCCACTGCTTCGGCGCGCGCCCGTCACACTCGGGCGCGCGCCTTGCTACTGCTGCGGCCAAGAACGGGCAAATGCTCGAATAAACTTGGCCGCAGCAGTATACTATATATATATATATACAGTGGTCGACAAATCACCAAAAAATCTAGTACCACACGTGTGCTGCTTGGACCAATAGGCGCTCGCCACGATGTTAAATCCACTCGCCCAGGGCGTGCAAATGTATAGATTTGTCGAACACTGTATATATATATATATATATATATATATATATATATATATATATATATACATGTAGAGGTATCAGTACCGTGTTAGCCGAGCTTCAATAATCAAAAAATAAATAGATGATACCGTTCTGTGGCTAACGAAATGCTTTTATTCGTGCGAGCTTTCGAGATACACTGATCTCTTCTTACGGCGATGTTACAATGAATGAAGCAAGCAAACGGTATACTTAAAAACAGTGTCTCTTGGAATATTATCTGTCAGATAAAGGCCATGTCTGTACATACTGTGCTATATGTATGCACACATAGCTGTCTCTTACACATACTAATACTCCTTGTTTTTTCATCCCTATACACCAATAGGGACCACATAGTGGCTACACACACTTTTAGTTATGCTACAATCTCTCACATTTCAACACCTACACACACCATTTATATTAACTCCCACTCCACACACACCTTTTGTAAAGCACTGTATACACTGTGGGCTCTCCATTCATTTATATTCACACAGATACACACACACACTCTTACATCACTAACTTTCAGGAACCATTTAACACCTCAGCCATAAATCACATCCACACACAGGGGAGGGACAAGCACAGATAACATTCCAAGAGACACTGGGGATATGCACTAAGCTCAATGGCTTTGCGTTCTGATATTCCAAAAAAGCAGGTTTGTTAAAAAGTGAGGCCGGGGACGCGATTCACTAAGGCCTTGAACCCATTTTTTAACGTACCTGCTCAAAATAGCTCAAAACATCCATAGCGTACGTGTTGCTTTTTTCCCCCTGCTAGCGTTCTTAACCTTTACGTACGCTAGCTGATAGAAAAAAAAGGCGCATGTAACATTTGCATGGAGATTTTGTATCTCCATGCAAGGCTGTTAAAAGGGATCGTACACTAAATAAATACATTTTAATTATAGTGTACATGAGCAGGGGTCTTCTGAGCTGAACCGCATTGGTTTCAGGTCCGAGGACCCCCTACTTCAGGAGATATAGGCCCCGTTATGGGGTGCCGGTATCCCCTGCACTTTAAAGCTCCCACGTCACGTGACTGGGACATTTAAATTCTGCAGGGGATACCGGCACCCCATAAAGGGGCCTGTATCTCCTGAAGTAGGGGGTCCCCGAGGCTGAAACCAATGCGGTTCAGCTCAGGAGACCCCCTGCACAACTACACTAGTATTAAAACACACATAACAATAAACAATAATTCCTTACCGTAGCGGCTATCCGCTATGGCAATGAAGCTGCATTAATGTATATTTTAATAATAGTGTGCGGGAGCAGGGGGTCCCCTGAGGTGAACCGCATTGATTTCTGCCTCAGGGACCTCCACATCCCGAGGTCTGCAACACTGCCTCTCAACCATTATCACCGCGAATATTTCAAAGCAAGTTTATACCAACCTCACACTGATGATACCCATCAAGGTGGAAACATGTCTGTGAGTGGTTTAAACTTGCTTTGCTAGTCCCATGCTGTGTTTAAAAGCTGTGTGAACGGCGATACATCACTTTAAATGGGCTCCGTGTGAATGGATATTGCAGGCAAAAGGTGACACATTGTGTGCTCATTTGCATGTCATCTCCCAGAATCCCTAGCTGCAGTTTGAGCACTGTATACGAGGTGATTATTGTTGAAAGGCAGGGTTGCAGACCTGTCTGAGACATGTGAATGTGCTCACAAGTAATATTCTTTATTGGCTATATATATATATATATATTGAGCACTCCCTTGAGAAAGGTCCTGTTGCAAGGACCGAAACATCGGTTTACTGTGCCTGTTTTAATACATCTTTTTGGACTTTACTATGAGTGCTGTCTCCTTTCTTGCTGCGTGGTCTTGGATCTCCTGGTCTGCCTGATAAGGAATTCTGTTATATCTCCATTCCTATGGGACAAGCACCTACCTTCAATGCTTATGCGAGTGCCATCTGTTTCTGTATACTATATAAATATATATATATATATATATATATGTCAGGCACCTTAGGTCCCTTGCAGTCAAGATCCACCTGTGGCAATGTTTGCTGAAAGCGAGACACACACAATTTATCACTAGTTTCTCCATGTGACAGTGTCTGCATTATGTGTTTATTTTGGCCTTTAAGGTGTCGCTCCCTGAAAGGATACATAGTCATCAATGCATTATCATTTCTTACACTACGCATTATGCGTTCTATGGCTGAGTGCTTTCAGCATTTATATACTGTCTTTTTTGTTTGTGCAAATTATTATGCTTTGCACTATTTCACTTTTTATGTATGCTGGTGCATTACAGTGTGTCAGATACCTCAGGTCCCTTTTAGTCAAGAGCCACCTGTAGCAATGTTTGCTGAGAGTGTGACACAGCATGTATTCTAATTTATTACCAGTTTCTCTATTTGACATTGTCTGCATTATGTATTTTTGTTGGTTTTTAAGGTGTCGCTTCCTGACATGATGCATAGAGTCATCATTGCATTATCATTTCTTACACTATGCATTAGGCGTTATATGGCTGAGTGCTTTCAGCATTTATATATTGTCCTAGATTCTAGTCAGCCACGTCATCCACACGTGTGTATATATGTTTTAATCCCTCACATTTTTTTGCACATTTACGGTGAGCACATCAGGTGTTTCACATGTTTCGCTTAACTTGCAGTTACAATGTGTATTTTGCACGTCCCTGAAATAGTTAATCTATCCAGGTATCAGCTCCAGATCAGTTTAGCCCATGCGCACTCTCTCCGGTTATCCAAGATATCGCTGGGTCTGGCAGACTTATGTAGTCTCTCAGCAGTAACATTATGCAATTCCTGAGCCTTTTTGCGCATGCCTAAACACATATCAGGTAAACAAATATAGAGTTAATATATTCAAAATGGACGCTCTTTACCTGCTGATACTGTGGATGCATGTCACATAGGCAGGTGAGGCTAATTAACTGTGATTGGTTTTGTTGAATTGCACTGGGGTTTCGGGTATATATATGTATTGTGCACTGCATTCAATTGCACCACCTTGAGAAAGGTCTCACTGGGGGACCGAAACGTCGGTTTTTGTGTCTTCTATCAAATACAGAACATTTTTGATTTACTTACCTGCGTGCTGTCCCTTGATGTCATGTTGCAACCGGTATCGTATGGTCTATATATATATATATATATATATATATATAAGCCTATAGGGAACCATGTTAAAAATGGTTATTGAGGCAAAAAGTGACACTGTGTGCTCATTTGCATGTCATTTCCCAGAATCCCTTGCTGCAGTGGAAGTGCTGTATGCTGGGTGATAATGGGGAAAGGCGGGGTTGCAGACCTGCCTAAGACATGCAGATGAGCATACAGCTATATTTGCATATTTGCTTTCCTGTGGAGGGTTTTTGTCACTTTTTTTACTCACCATAACTTAACTCAGTATTATGGTTTAGCCTATCCCATAGTCTCTCTTGCATTCCCAGTAAAATCAACCCCACACTGATGAGACCCATCAAGGTCGAAACAGCTGTCTGTGGGTGGTTTTCTAGGTATGCACCTTAACCCTGGCTGTGCTCAAAGCTGTGACCATGAAGCAAGCTTAAGCCTATAGGGAACCATGTTAAAAATGGTTATTGAGGCAAAAAGTGACACTGTGTGCTCATTTGCATTTCATTTCCCAGAATCCCTTGCTGCAGTGGAAGTGTTGTATGCTGGGTGATAATGGGGAAAGGCGGGGTTGCAGACCTGCCTAAGACATGCAGATGAGCATACAGCTATATATATATATATATATACAGCTCAACCCCGTTATAGCGCGGTCCTCGGGGGCCACCCGATCCGACCACGCTAGAACCGGGGTCGCGCTAATTTAAAAAAAATATGGCCGCCGCGCGCCTGATCGGGAGGGAGGGGAAGGGAGGGAGGGAAGGAAGGAAGAGGTGTGCTGTGAGCAGTGTGCTGTGAGCAGTGTGCAGTGTAGAGTGTGTGCAGTGTAGAGTGTGTGCAGTGAGAGTGTGTGCAGTGAGTGCTGGGAGTGTGTGCATTGTGCAGTGTGCCGTGTGCAGTGAGAGTGTGTGCAGTGTGCAGTGTGCTGTGAGAGTGTGTGCTGTGAGAGTGTGTGCTGTGAGAGTGTGTGCTGTGAGAGTGTGTGCTGTGAGAGTGTGTGCAGTGAGAGTGTGTGCAGTGTGTGCAGTGTGGCAGTGTGAGCAGTGTGGCAGTGTGTGCAGTGTGTGCAGTGTGGGTGTGTGCAGTGTGCAAATTTTAAAAAAAAAAATGTAAATTTTTTTTTTTTTTTTTTTTTAAACGGGAGCCACGTGAAAACCGCGTTATAAACGAATTCGCGTTATAACGGGTCACGCTACAACGGGGTTGAGCTGTATATATATATATATATATATATATATATATATATATATATATATATATACAGTGGTCGACAAATCACCCAAAAATCTACTCGCCGAACAAAAAAATCTACTCGCCAGCTAGTACCAAACGTGTGCTGCTTGGGCCAATGATGTTAAAGCTTGCCACGATGTTAAATCCACTCGCCCAGGGCGTGCAAATGTATAGGTTTGTCAAACACTGTATATATATATATATATATTTATATATATATATATATATATATATATATATATATATATACACACACTGTATAGTTAATGTAATACTGTGGGTCTGTGTGCATGGCCTGTGCTTCATTTGAGCCAATTTAAAGCTATCCTTTTATGGAAGCAGTTATTTTGAATGAAAATAATTTCATTAGCCCTGACTAGCAATTACAAAAGGCAATTAATATACTTTTAATTGTTCATTATAATAAATGTCTTGGAACTCCTTATAAACAGAGATATGTGGCAATAATGTAATTTACATTATTATTTGTCAAATATTCAAAGCTTCTTTTCACTTAATACCATTCCTCTATGTGATCCAATTTATTAGTATACACAATTACATTGTCACATATGCAATGATGTTTCCTGGGAAATCCATACACAGTACTTCTCTCTGTGAAAGACAGTTACGTACAGTCATGTGAAAACAAAAGTACACCCTCTTTGAATTCCATGGTTTTACATATCCGGACATAATAACAATCATCTGTTCCTTAGCAGGTCTAAAAATTAGGTGAATACAACCTCAGATGAACAACAACACATGACATATTACACCGTGTCATGATTTATTTAAAAAAAATAAAGCCAAAATGGATAAGCTATGTGTGAAAAACTAAGTACACCCTTACTGCTTCCTTAGGAATTAAGATGCTAAGTAGCAGTCAGGTGCTACTAATCAAATGCCCTTGATTAATTGATCATCAGCAAGTGTGACCACCTCTATAAAAGCAGAAGTTTTAGCAGATTGATGGTCTGGAGCATTCAGGTGTGTGTTAACACAATGACAAGGAGGAAAGACATCAGCAATGATCTTAGAGAAGCTATCGTTGCTGCCCATCAATCTGGGAAGGGTTATAAGGCCATTTCTAAACAATTTAAAGTCCATCATTCTACAGTGAGAAAGATTATTCAAAAGTGGAAAACATTCAAGACTGTTGCCAATCTTTTCAGGAGTGGACGTCCCAGCAAATTCACCCCTAGGTCAGACCGTGCAATGCTCAGAGAAATTGCAAAAAACCCAAGAGTTACATCTCAGACTCTACAGGCCTCAGTTAGCATGTTAAATGTTAAAGTTCATGTCAGTACAATTAGAAAAAGACTGAACAAGTATGGTGTGATTGGAAGGGTTGCCAGGAGAAAGCCTTTTCTCTCTTAAAAGAACATGGCAGCACAGCTTAGGTTTGCAAAGTTGCATCAGAACAAACCACAAGACTTCTGGAACAATGTCCTTTGGATAGACGAGATCAAAGTGGAGATGTTTGGCCATAATGCACAGTGCCACATTTGGTGAAAACCAAACACAGCATATCAGCACAAATACCTCATACCAACTGTCAAGCACTGTGGTTGAGGGGTGATGATTTGGGCTTGTTTTGGCAGCCACGGGACCTGGGAACCTTGCAGTCATTGAGTCGACCATGAACTCTTCTGTATACCAAAGTATTCTATAGTCAAATGTGAGGCCATCTGTCCAACAGCTAAAGCTTGGCCGCAATTGGGTCATGCAACAGGACAATAATCCGAAGCACACCAGCAAATCTACAACAGATAGGCTGAAAAAGAAAAGAATCAAGGTGTTGCAATGGCCCAGTCAAAGTCCAGACCTCATCCCGATTGAAATGCTGTGGCTGGACCTTCAGAGAGCTGTGCTTAAACAAATGCCCACAAACTTCAATGAACTGAAGCAACGTTGTAAAGAAGAGTGGGCCAAAATTCCTCCACAACGATGTGAGAGACTGATAAAGTCATACAGAAAACGATTACTTCAAGTAATTGCTGCTAAAGGTGGTTCTACAAGCTATTGAATCATAAGATGTACTTAGTTTTTCACACATGGCTTCTCCATTTTGGCTTTATTTATGTTAAATAAATCATGACACAGTGTAATATGTTATGTGATGTTGTTCATCTGAGGTTGTATTTACCTAATTTTTAGACCTGTTAATGAACAGATGATTGTTATTATGCCCTGATATGTAAAACCATGGAATTCAAAGAGGGTGTACTTCCTTTTTCACATGACTGTATATGAAAACCAAACATCAATAGAACTACTAAGAGTTCAGTTCTATGAATGTTGTTAAAATATTACACATACAGTATGGTTTGAAAACCAGGTTAAAGACCAACTTTATAAATAATGTTGCTAATATGAACTCTCAAACATGTATTTTTCAATTAAACTTTTCCACATGAGACTCCGCTCGATAGCATGTTTGCCCAAAAGAGCTATTACTGTGCCAAATGGCTTGCTGTGTCATCTAGCTAATGTATTCTTCTTGCTTCCTCACTGGCCATCATGCATCATTGTTCAGTAAATGACAGCAGTCAGGATATTAAAGGTGTAGATATTAAATTAACAACAGTAGTAAACATTGTAGCTGTACTTTTCATCTCTTCAGAGCCAATGAAGTGGATGACATAGAATTCATGCTGATATACTGCAATGACAGATGGGCATCATTTAACACAATACATTAGTAGGCAACACACGTACCGCAGCTGTCCTCCACTAAATGAATTCGATCAGGCTAATTAATTTGAGCCAGAAAGTATTGCTAAAGTGGGATCAAAGCAGAAACTGAAATAAATAAAATAGTTCTTCAGAAAAGAATAGCTGTGGAACAAATGTGTTTTTCTCCCTTTGGTAAAAATTTTTTTTAGAATGCGCTAAAATAAATAAAAATAATAGCATTAACTAATTTTTACATTTTGAGAATGCTGATTTTCTCAATACTACAGTACATGTTGAAAAAAAGATTCAGGAACAATCATGCTAAATCTATTATAATACAAAGATCATTACCTGGGAATATTGTGACAGCTGCTACAGTACCTGTACAGTACCTTGTATTAAATGAATCTTACAGACTCCCCACTGCCACCATAAATATGTAGGTACTCTACTGACAATTTGTTCATTCTTCACAATTGGCCTGTCAATTTTCCCAGTTTTGCAAGCTGCCTCTGATTTGATATAACCATTCTTGATTGCATTTTTATTTGTCAAAATTGTATTTATACAAAAAAGTTTGTTTAATTAATTGGCAAAGCGGTACTGTAGTTCCATAACAGTAATAGTGCAGCTATAGTGACACTTACCAATCCCATGACCGCAGGTAAAAAAAGGGAAATACCTCGGTATTTCAGTGTATGTTGTCGCCCAATGACCATTGCTCAGCTCTGGCTGCCAAGTTGTGTTTTGTGGCTTCCGCAGTTCGGGGACGTTACAATAGGTGATTCTAGTGTTTAGTTAAGCTAAATTTAATGTGTTCTGAGGCACAGGAAACTGGTCTGGGTTGCTACTTTCCTGCAGGTAAGTCCCAGGAGGACGGGGATCATAAGCACAATGTCCTCATCACTGAATGAGCAGGATGGTTGGTTGTACTTTCTGGCATCTGGAAATTGCTTGAGGCACATGGGGAGAGGGAGATAATGCTTCCTCTAGATGTGCGCTCTCTTAAAATTGTCTAGCTACAATCGAATATAGACCATCCACGCACCTCACAATATAGTACATCCTCTCTAATATGAGGTTAATTTTTTCCCAGTGAGTCCATTCTCTGGTCTTTCTCGGGTAGCTGTGCATGTTTAGTGACAAATCTAAGTCATGCCGTCATCACAATTGTCAAACAAAAGAAGAAATGACAATGCAATGCTATCCTTGAACAAGGTATCAGTAAAACATATATAGGAGCTTAGTCGCTGGTTTTTTTCTGAGGTGAGGTGGACTTGGTCTGAAGTAGGGTCTGCTGGGTCCAAGGTGAGGGGATCTGGGTCTGAAGATTGGCATGCTGGGTCAGAGCATCTGCACGTTAAAAAAAGAAAAAGAGGGACATTTAGTATGGCTGGTCTAGTTTACTGACAATACTTTTCTATATTAAACACAGCATTAAAATATGTTGAAAATTGTACAAAGCTGTACATGCATGGTGCAGTACCTACTTGCCATGGAAGTTTAATCACAATGCTTCTTGTTTGCGTCTTCTTCTAAATTCATCCCACTCTCTGCCCTTTCATCATTTTTGATGATCAAAATATTTTTTTTATTCCTATGCAAATTCTGTTCACGACTGCTTTTTGGGGTAACAGGTCATCTGATACAGTGGTGGGATTCAGCTGGTTCGCACCGGTTTGTGCAAACCTGCTCCTAGAATTTTCAAAGTTTGCTGAACCAGTGCGAGTGGTCCTAAATTCTGTCCCCCCTATAGGACTCCGTTCTGTGAAAGCCTGTCAGTGGTGTGAGGAACTGATGGGAATAAAGCCAGTCTTTAGTAAGGGCAACTTGTGGCTTCATGGCGCAGCATCAGGGGATGGAAGTATGGGACGCGGCCAGTGCTGGCAGGTACCTGACCTCTGGACTGGCCCCAAACACCCCCCCTCTACAGCAGTCATCTCTCCGCTGCTGTTATTGGTGGCCTCCTGAGCAGGCCCCACCCCGTTCTGGAAGCTTAAAGGCAGGACACATAAGGTGCGCATGATGTGCAGTTTAGAGGGCGATGTGAGATCCGGGGGGTGGTGTCGAGAGGGTGATGTGGGATGCATGGGGGGAGAGAGTGATGTGAGATGCAGGGGGGGGGGTAAGAGGGTGATGTGAGATGCAGGGGGGAGAGGGTGATGTGATATGCAAGGGGAGGGTGATGTGATATGCAGGTGGGGGAGGGGTTGATGTGAGATGCACGGGTCAGAGAGTGATGTGAGATGCAGGGGGCGAGGAGAGGGTGATGTGAGATGCAGGGGGAAAGTTATGTGAGTTGCATAAGGGGGAAAGGGTGATGTGAGATACGGGGGGGTTAGAGGATGATGTGAGATGCATGGGGGACAGGGGCTGATGTGAGATGCATGGGTGGGGGAAGAGGGTGATGTGAAATGCAAAGGGAGGGTTATGTGAGATGCAAGGGGTGAAGGGTGAAAAAGAAGGTTCAGGTGGTGGATGATATTTCTCCAAGTCACTCTCCTATTCCTGCGTTGGACATACAGGGAGAGAGAAAGAAAGAAAATAATAGAGCCCAGCAATGCCATTGTGAATGTTACCCATGCCCCTCTCCATCAACTCCATTATCTACAAAAGTTGATTCAACTTGGCCTCCATTATTTCCCTGTTTTGCTGTGTTGTGTTGCAAATTCTTCAGTAGTCACTTAAAGATTCCAATATGCGACCTGTGGAGCTCGGGCTGACAAAAGGTGTCAGGGTGGAATCTGGTTCTATCTCTCTAAGAGGCTGGGTGATTGGAGGGGGACATCTTGGGACAGGGGAAGTCTTCTTCTTCTGCTTCTGTTGTCAGAGGGAAATTTGGTTGTGCATCAGTGCGGCAGGGGATGTCGTGTTTGGCTTCTGTTGTCAAAGGACTATCTGGCTGTGCATATGTGGGACTGTAGACTTCTTATTCATCTCCTGCTTGAGTAAACCGAGGGTCGTCTGGTTGCGTAACATTCGCTCGAAACCATGTTATGTCCTTATTTATGACGGTTCCAATTTTCTTCTTGCAATAGCCCATCCAGAATTTTTTATATTGGGAACTTTTAGAGCCTTTTCTTTAGGCACCATAAGCTTTATAACCATCTTTGCCTTTGGCCCGCAGACAGCTGATGCATATCATTTTCTATTCTACGTGACAGCAGCAGTTAGCCGCTTGTTGCATGGGTAGAATTGGGCCTGATCCATAGCAGAAGATTAAGCACAATATAGTATCTGGACAGAAAGTAGTTTTTTCACATGCAGATCAGCCATTGTGGAGGCCATGCATTTTGGGTCACCTTTTATGCACTGTTTTCCCGATTCGATGGTACAGGTATTAAAAGAGGGTGTAAACATTAATGATACTGTACATACATTACATTAACTGTGCTTCGTATCATTTCTTTTTAAAAGCAGCAATGCCCAGAACAGTTATGTCAAAGGAGATCAGCATGAGAATATGGCAGATGTACATGAGTGGACAACAAATAAGCTATATCCAAGCCTGTTAAATAGCTCGGGCCTCCATGTCACTCATAGCTGTGTCTGCTATCATGCCCATGGAAAGACTAAAGTTATAAAAAAGGATTCGCACAGTCAGAACAGAATAAGTACTGTACTGTATAGACAGTCTAAGTGCATATTATTGAATGACACTTATTGTTTCTGTTCCCTCCTTTCTCCATTTTCCCTTCTCCCTCCTTTCTCCCTCATCCCCTCTTCTTCCTTTCTCCCTTATCCCCCTCCCCCTCCTTTCTTGTACTAATTTTGGGGATATTTTTGTGGGGAAAAAATCTTTATCCATTTTCATATTTTAATTCTCGTGTAACAAATACGTATGCACACTTGTAATCCATCACATTTTGGTACGACTGTAGGGAGTCAAAGAAGCTTGTAGATGAGATCAGCAATACAAATGATGAAAGTTGTGCTGCCGTAGTTAAAGAAGTTCTGCAGCAGGATCATAACCTGACAATGTCTGAGTCCAGCATCATGAGACATGAATTGGGCTGGAAGTACAGACGTGTCAAGTAAAGTGTTTTGCTGCAATAATGTATAATGCAATAGTGTTGTTCAGTATGCACATGTGCGATTTAACAGTACCTGTACAATTCTATCTTGACATTACAGAGTGTATCCAATTATAAAGGGAGCCCAACAAGAATACGAGAGTACAGAAAGCGCAAGCTTGGATCGTGGGGAAACTTCTGACAAAGTAATATTTTCAGATGAGACGTCAGTTGCTCTAGAAAGATTTGCCACTTTTGCCTTTTACAAAAAAAGTCTATCCCTGAAACCTCATCCCAAGCACCCACTCAAGATCCATGTGTGGGGTACTATCCCTAGACTTGGACCAGTGTCCATAATAAACTGAGAATTACCGTAAATTATAGGCTAAAGCAGTAAAATTCAGGGCATTATTGAAAACCCTGCTCTCTGATTGGTTAAAATCCCGGGCATTATCCAATCAGTAATGCCCGGAATTTAGCAGCTTGCAAAGTGCAGTTTTCAATTATTTATTTCCAGCCAATCAGCTTTCAGAACAGCTGAGACAGGGCAGGGGATTGGTTTGCTTGAAGTAAAAGCTCTGAGAGAGGGCAGGGGATTGGTCAGGACGTATCAACCCCGGTTTGACTCCTCCCCCTCCCGAGCGGACAGATTTTCTGAGCAGATTCAGTTGATTTGGGGGGGGGGTGGGGAGTCTGCAAAGAAATAAGTGGCTGTCTGCAGTTTCTTTGTGGCTGCAGTTTGTTTGTGAGTGTGTGCTGTTGTGTTGTATATCTGTGTAGAAGTGCTGTGTGTGTATAGAGCTCCAGTGTTTATGGGTGTAACATGTGTGTAGCAGAATGCAACGACCATGTATAAGCTCTAAGAGCTGAGGTAATGGATGCCAAGCAGGGCAAAATCAATAATACATGATAAACGGAGTTGACACCGGGATGACGAGTGATGGGTTAAAGGACTGTAATATCGGTAATGGGTAGAGCGAGAGAGGGCTATACTGATGAGGAACACGAGGTACTTACTCAGTCCCTAGCCCAGGCCAGCTTGCCCGGTGTAGAGTCCACGCGACTCACTGGAGATCACCGCTCTGCTCTCCCTCCTTCCAGCTCCAGTCCTGACGCTGCAACTTCACAGAAGCGTCTCCCTCTGCATCAGCGGCTGCATCCGCTTCCGGTGGTGAACGCTGATCCTCACACGTGACAGTGGAGAAGGGGAAGAATCGGTAGTCCATCCGCTCCAAAAAAAAGGTAAGAACTCATCAGCGTAGAAGTTAAAAAGGTTACTTTATTAGGCTACATAAAAAACAAAAAACAAACAGCACAAACATACTCTCCCACGCGTTTCACGCCTACTATGGCGCTTTTTCAAGGAGTGCAGAGAAAGAGGAGGCCCTGGGTATATAACGCACACCCCGTCATGCAAAAAGCTGGAAATAATTAACTAATTAATTCTGTTTTGCAGAAAGAAGAGAGAAGACCAGAGAGAAAAAGAAAAAAAACGAAGAAGAGTGACAGTAGAGATACAGGGTAATCAATTGTGAATTACCAACAGCATAATGTGAATAAAGTTAATAAAAAATACATAAACAATGTGGGACAAAGATATTTCATTTAGCCTAATCCTAATCAAATGATAAAACATCCTACCCAGCCTCATACAGATTAAGCGGCCATATGAAAAATGTCTATCTAGAGGGAGGAGTGCAGAGTTAACCCATTCATGTATGGATACAGAGGCGGCACATTTTATTTGAGTGCGGCTAGCTCCGCAAGCCTGGGGATGCCCCGGCATGCTAGCCGCACTCCCTTGGCGTGCCGCGCGTCATCGACGCGCGGTCACGCGTCATCGGGTGCCTGCGCCCCCTGCACGCACGTCCAGGGCTCCCGAGGGAGCCCTGGTGTCCCGCGATGTGGGGGACAGCGGCAGGGGGTTCCGGGGGACCCGGCGGACCCGGCGAGCGGAGGGAGAAAGCCCCGATCGCAGGGCGCTCCTCCGCGGCTTCGGCGCGCGCCAGGCACATCCCGGCGCGCGCCTGGTTACTGCTGCGGCCGAGACCGGGCAAATGCTCAAATAAACTCGGCCGCAGCAGTACATATAAAACTGTAAAGGGTACTTCAATGCACATATTAAAAGGGAAGGTTATACATTAGGAAAGGTAATCAATGTCACTAACACATCCAATTCGAAATAAAATATGATGAAAAAAAAAGAAGAATGACAAAAATAAAAACATAAAAATAAAAATATAAATATAACAACCTGGCTGAAGATGTATATTGAAGATATATATCTAAAGATAACAATTGGAGTCTATATAAACGCACCCTAGGGGGAGGCAGATAGTGAAAGGGATGAGAAAGTTGTACTATTGAATCAACCTTAATTCATGTATAATTTAATAATATAGACCAATAATACGATGGTATAATGTTAGAGAAAACTCTTCAAATCCCAGTCAATATTTAACCCATTGGGCACTAGAGTATTGAGTGTGAATATCCAATATGCTTCCCGTCTATGAAGCAAATTAATTCTATCTCCACCTCTAAAATGCCGTTTAACAGACTCCAGTGCAACACACTTGAAGTTCAACAAACTTCCTTTTGACATGTGTCAAAGTGTTTGGAAACTGGGTGCAACTGATCTCTTTTGGTGATTAGTCTCATGTGCTCAAGTATGCGTTGCTTTAGTGGTCTCGTGGTAAGTCCCACATATCGGAGTTACTACATGAATAAGAATCTGTCTGTGAAGATTCCATTCAGAACTTTCTAGGAAGAAAAGACGCTGGCTTTAAAAGACGGTCTACTTTTTGTCCCAGTTTCCTCAGAGACTCTTATCACAGGGCATCTCTACAATGAGTTTTAATAGACAAGCCACTGCCAACCTTACCCTTGCTCAGCGTGATGCACTTCGAAGCTTACAAACTAATGATGCTATTATCATAAAAAAAAGCTGACAAGGGAGGTGCGGTAGTGGTGGTTGACTATGATTATTACATTGAGGAGGCCCTGCGTCAGCTAGGTGATCAAGATTCATATGTTTTATTAAGATCTGATCCAATTATGGCCTTCACACGAGAGCTTGATGAACTTTTGGAGTTAGGCAAAATACTCCAAGTTTTGTCAGTCAATGAGTTTGATTTCCTGAAATGTAAATACCCTGTTATTCCAATTTTCCATCACTTACCCAAGATACATAAGTCTCTCTTGGCTCCATCCGGAAGACCTATCGTGTCAAGCATCGGGTCTCTAGGTGAGAATCTTTCAATATATGTTGACCATTACTTACAGCCATTGGTTTCTGCCCTCCCCTTTTATCTTCTCGATACATCGCATGTACTCTCTATATTTTCAGATTTCACTTGGGCACCTCATTATTTATGGGTCACACTAGATGTGACCTCACTCTATACCAGTATTGCACATGCACATGGGCTTATCTCGGCACGTTTTTTTCTGGAGACACGTTCTGATCTCTCACCAGCACATATCACTTTTTTGTTAGATAGTATTACTTTTCTTCTCACGCATAACTATTTCATGTTTGCGGGGAGTTTTTATCTCCAAACGCGTGGCACAGCAATGGGAACATGCTTTGCCCCCTTTTATGCCAACCTATTCATGGGTTGGTGGGAACAGTGCTAGGTGTTTGGAGATGAGAACCCCTTCAGACATCTTATAGTTACTTATCACCGCTACATTGATGACTTGATCATAGTTTGGAAGGGCACCATCACTCAATTGCATGCATTTGTTTTACACCTTAATAATAATCCTTTTAATCTTTCATTCACAGCCCAACACCATCACCACCACATTTCCTACCTTGATCTCTGTCTTTATGTTGATTTAGATATGAGAGTACATACAGATATCTACAGGAAGCCCAATGCTCGTAACACTCTACTACATGCCAAAAGCTCCCATGATAAGAATCTGTTCAAAGGCATACCTCAGGGCCAATTTTTACGCCTTCGTAGGAATTGTTCGAGCATTGATGACTTCGAAATTAGATCACTTGAGATGATCGAGAGATTTGAGGCGAGGGTCTATGATCCTGTTATTCTCCATGAGGCCTATCAAAGTGCCAAACTGGAGCCAAGAGAGAATCTTATCCAAGAGCGGGGTGCTGTTTCATCTACTAAACTAAAAAAGAGTAAACTTCGTAACATTGAAAATAATAATATGCCACCCTTTTTCATCACCAGGTTTAACAACCAATCTTATGACATTAAAAGGATCATCAAAAGACACTGGCACATACTGGCCACTGACCCCCTTCTCAAAGACATGGTGACCCATGATCCTCGTGTGGTCTTCCAAAGATCTCAAACCATGGGTAATTTAATTTCTCCAAGTGTGCCTAGACTAATCTCTAAACCCAAGGATTTTTTTCCTAATCTCATTGGTTGCTTTCCCTGTCACCATTGTAAAATGTGTAAATATCTTTTAAAGACCAAAACATTTACAGGTTCTGATGATACAAGGGTGTTTCAAATATTGTCATGCATTACATGTAACACGGATCATGTTGTCTATATGCTCAAGTGTGGTTGTAATAAACGATATGTGGGACTTACCACAAGACCACTAAAGCAACACATACTTGAGCACATGAGACTAATCACCAAAAGAGATCAGTTGCACCCAGTTTCCAAACACTTTGACACATGTCAAAAAGGAAGTTTGTTGAACTTCAAGTGTGTTGCACTGGAGTCTGTTAAACGGCATTTTAGAGGTGGAGATAGAATCAATTTGCTTCATAGACGGGAAGCATATTGGATATTCACACTCAATACTCTAGTGCCCAATGGGTTAAATATTGACTGGGATTTGAAGAGTTTTCTCTAACATTATACCATCGTATTATTGGTCTATATTATTAAATTATACATGAATTAAGGTTGATTCAATAGTACAACTTTCTCATCCCTTTCACTATCTGCCTCCCCCTAGGGTGCGTTTATATAGACTCCAATTGTTATCTTTAGATATATATCTTCAATATACATCTTCAGCCAGGTTGTTATATTTATATTTTTATTTTTATATTTTCATTTTCGTCAGTCTTCTTTTTTTTTTCATCATATTTTATTTCGAATTGTATGTGTTAGTGACATTGATTACCTTTCCTAATGTATAACCTTCCCTTTTAATATGTGCATTGAAGTACCCTTTACAGTTTTGTATGTATCCATACATGAATGGGTTAACTCTGCACTCCTCCCTCTAGATAGGCATTTTTCATATGGCCGCTTAATCTGTATGAGGCTGGGTAGGATGTTTTATCATTTGATTAGGATTAGGCTAAATGAAATATCTTTGTCCCACATTGTTTATGTATTTTTATTAACTTTATTCACATTATGCTGTTGGTAATTCACAATTGATTACCCTGTATCGCTACTGTCACTCTTCTTCGTTTTTTTTCTTTTTCTCTCTGGTCCTCTCTCTTCTTTCTGCAAAACAGAATTAATTAATTAATTATTTCCAGCTGTTTTGCATGACGGGGTGTGCGTTATATACCCAGGGCCTCCCCTTTCTCTGCACTCCTTGAAAAAGCGCCATAGTAGGCATGAAACGCGTGGGAGAGTCTGTTTGTGCTGTTTGTTTTTTGTTTTTTATGTAGCCTAATAAAGTAACCTTTTTAACTTCTACGCTGGTGAGTTCTTACCTTTGTGTGTGTGTGTGTGTGTGTGTGTGTGTGTGTGTGTGTGTGTGTGTGTGTGTGTGTGTGTGTGTAGAGGTGCTGTGTTGTATGTAGAGGTGCTGTGTATAGAGGTGCAGTGTTCTGTGTGTGTTGTGTGTGTGTAGCAGCAGTTTGTGTGTGTGTGTGTGTGTAGAGGTGCTGTTCTGTGTGTAGAGGTGCTGTGTATTGAGGTGCAGTGTTGTGTGTGTTGTGTGTGTAGAGGTGCTGTGTTGTGTGTGGTGTGCTGTTGTGTGTGTGTGTGTGTGTAGCAGCAGTTTGTGTGTGTTGAGCTGCTGTGTGTGTGTGTGTGTGTGTGTGTGTGTGTGTGTTTGTGTGTGTGTGTGTGTGTGTGTGTGTGTGTGTGTGTGTGTGTGTGTGTGTGTGTGTGTGTGTGTGTGTGTGTGTGTGTGTGTGTGTGTGTGTGTGTGTGTGTACACAGAGGGGGCGGCAGTGTGTGGATATAGATAGCTGCAGTGTAAGCGTATATAGAGGTGGTTTCATGTATTTACCATTTTATTTTAATTATAAAATCTATTTACTGTAACTGTACAAAAGTGTCTATTATTTATGAAAAAAGTCTATATTTAGCCTATAATAGTAATAATCCCCTCAGAACAGGGCTTTACTGGCCAATAATGCCCTGACTGGGTTAAAGTCCCTCGGCTTCGCCTCGGGCCTCCAACTCTTCCAGCCAGGGCATTATTGGCCAGTAATACCCTGTTCTGAGGGGATTATTACTTAAATCATTTTTGGTAAGCTAATTTAATATACCGTAAGAATGTACTGAATGACATTATGTTCCTTTTTCTGTACAGGAATCATGGATAAAAAATGTTTTTCAAGAAGAGGTTATAGACCCCGTAGCTGACCATATTCAAGCTCAGTTCCCATCTTGTCATCGGTTCATCCAGGATAATGACCCAAATCATAGTGTCTCTTCTTCCCATATCCATGCTCATGGAATTAACTGGGTGAAGACTCCGCTGGAGTAAATGCTGCTTTATAACTGTTTTCTGATTTCTACTGTATGGATCTTTGCTCTTACATAACTTTTTTTGTCCCTGATGTTGCAGACCACCCGTTTTAAACCCTTTAGAACTGGTGTGGCATGAGATGAAAGTCGTCCAATCTACCAACAAGGACCAACTTGTAAAGGGAATACGAGCTTTCTGGGCAAACACTCTTAATGTAGAAAAGTTCAACAACTACAGTATATAAATACATTATCAGGTTTTGCCCATTGTGTTACAGCGTAATGAACATGCTACTGACATGTAGTAAGAATGTATACAGCAGATAATTTTATACCTGATATATATATATATATATATATATATATATATATATATATATATATATATATATAGTCAGGTATGGAGATTAGCACTCACGGTTTTGTTGCAGGAGGCAGATGCTTGTCCCATAGAGAGTATGTAGACATATGGAGACCAGGGGATCCTGATAGCCAAAAAGAGACAGCACACTGCAGGTATGGTATCAAAAAAGTGTATTCAGTAACACAAGGCCGCCAACGTTTCGGTCCTCCCAACGGGACCTTCCTCAGGGCAGTGCACTGCCCTGAGGAAGGTCCCGTTGGGAGGACCGAAACGTTGGCGGCCTTGTGTTACTGAATACACTTTTTTGATACCATACCTGCAGTGTGCTGTCTCTTTTTGGCTATCAGGATCCCCTGGTCTCCATATGTATATATATATATATATATATATATATATATATATATATATATAAATATAACACAAAAGAGAAACAGGTGCACTCATAGTGTAGTATGATTACAAAATTGTATATGGAACTGGATGGGTAAAATGACACCCTCACAAACAAAACAGGAGTGTAAGCATGTACTGTCGCGGCCCCTTTAATCCTCCAGCTTGCCTGTGTTAATGCGGGCATGTTTTCAATTTGAGCCGGGGTCCTCTGAGCATCAGCCGCATCTCCAGAGAAGCACTAATGGCACTTATCATTGAAAGCGCCCGCGGCGCTGGAAAACGACGAAAAAACGCCGCATCTGCATGCGTTTTCAAAAAGCCCACGGTGGTGGCCACAGGAGGTTAAAGGCGGCCACCACTGTATGAGTAATACTCAATCGCCAACCGATGCAGCAGGGTAACAGCAGCTCCTTCTGGTGTTCGTCTGGAATAGATTGGAACTGCAGCTCCTGCAGCTTTCTCCGTGTACCGGAAGTGACTGAGGGCCTCATGCAGTAAGCCCCGATACAAAATTTTCGGCACGAATTGCGAAAATGTTTTTTTTTGGGGCGATTTGCCCTCGCAGTATTCAGTAAGGGCCGAATCCTTCCGATCCCTGCTGAAGCACTGCGAAAGCAAAGCTGCCGATGAGCTGTGGCGATACAGCCTGGCTCCCGATAAGGCTCCCGATAAGCCTTTGGTGCCGATAGATGTTTGCAGCTGAGAGAGACAAGCCGCTCTCTCAGCGCAAACTTCGGCACCAAAAAAAGTATTTAAAAACAACTTTTATTCATAGTGTACATGTGCAGGGGGTCTTCGGAGCTGAACCGCGTTGGTTTGAGGTCCGGAGACCCCCTGCCCCCCCGAGATACAGGCCCCTTTATGAGGTGCCGGTATCCCTCGGCGTTTAAAAGTCCCGATCACGTGACCGCGACCTGTAAACAAACCAGAGGGATACCGGCACCCCATAAAGGGGCCTGTATCTCGGGGGGCAGGGGGTCCCCGGACCTCAAACCAACGCTGTTCTGCTCCGGAGACCCTCTGCACATGTACAGTATAAATAAAACACACACACATCAATAAAGACTCGTTCCTTACCTTGGCGGCTATGTGCAACGGTAATGAAGCAGCATGAATGTCTTTTTAATTATACTGTACAGTGAGCAGGGGGTCCCCTGAGCTGAACCGCATTGCTTTGTGGAGCAGGGACCCCCTGCTTCCCGAGTTACAGGTCCCGGTATGTGTCATCGGGTGGCAGTGTCGCCGCCATGTTTATAGCGTCCCCGCAATAAACATGGCGTCCACACTGTAACCGATGGCCCAAACCGGGGCCTGTAACTCGGGAGGCAGGGGGTCTCTGAGCCACAAATAAATGCGCTTCAGCTCAGGGGGCCTCCTGCTTCCGCACAATATTATTAAAATACATTAATGCTGCTTCATTACCATAGCGGATAGCCGCTAAGGCAATGAAGGGGTTAACGCATAGTAGCATGTTTATTGGGGACAAATGCCCCCAATAAACATATCATCAATACACAACATACAGTATAGTAATGGGCAGAATGACTATTATCCACAAATGGATAATAGTGCAGTTGTCCATTTACAATACATACACAACAATAAAGACTTTAAATACATATAGCACTCACCCATGTCCCACTGCCACGATGAAGGCCATCCTCATCTTCATCCTGCCCATGCCCCATCCGCTTCTGCAAAACAAACACAAGAATTACAACATCCAAATTAATGTCCCCTAACCCCTTAATCACCATAGCGGTTATTAACCGCTACAGTTATTAAGGGGTTAAGCCACCATCACCCACATACCCTCCCCCACAAAGCCCCCCAACCACCCTCACCCAATACCCACAGGGGAGTCCTACCAAATACCCTTGGGCCTAATACCCCCTCCCCCAGCACATACAGTACAATAATGTGCCAAATAACTATTATCCACATAGGGATAATACATTATTTGGCCATTATTAAACACATTCAATAACGTTAAAATGTAAAGAAACTTGTACTAACCTCATCAATAAGAAGTCTCCGTCGCCAGCATCATCCTTGGGGTCCGTTGCCAACATTAGAAATAGCCACAACATTTCAATATCATTAACATAACACTGAACCCCTTAATCACCTTATCGGGTACTAACCTGAAAGGTAATTAAGGGGTGAAGCCATCCTGCAATGCCTACAACAGTTATGCATAACATCCTCAGTGAAATAAAAACCAATTGCCTAACCAAATTCCATTTAATCATTCAATCTGTAGGCTCACATGCCTCATAAAACATTGCATTTACAGTGTATACATGTAGCATAACATGTAAACTGCATGTACACGCTGCAAATCAATGTTAACAATACAATAATGCCACTGCCTGAAAACGTCATGAAATGACACATGGCCGGACTCACATGGTACTTGAACCAATCAGAGTAGGGATGGAGTTCCCACGCTCTGATTGGCTGGCTTACCATGTGAGTCCGGCCATGTGTCATTTCATGACGTTTTCTTAAAGGCAATAGCAGCAAAGCCATTCTGATTGGCTGTGCTGGCATTGCCTTTAAGTGACATCATCAATTTTTTTACATCGGCCAAAACACATGGTTTTCACGGCCCAATCAGGGCCGTGGGAACCATATGACGACAAATGTGACGTCATAGGCCTATAAAAGCCTATGTCGTCTCATTTTGAAGGCAGATGCCGAGGAGGACGGACCTCCTCCTGAAGATTGAAGACCAGGGCGTGGCACCGGACGTCAAGAAGACCCCGGAACAAGGTATTGTAATACAGATTCACTAAGAATAAAACTAGTACAACCCTTGATTGTCATGTTTTATTATTTTAATGTTTAATTTGTTATGTTTTTTTTTCTTTTATGGGTTCCTGTTCCTGGATCGTGTCGTGGATTGTTTCTTGGATTTCTTCGTGGCTTGCTTCCTGGATTGGTTCCTGCACTTGTTCTTGGATTGGTTCCTGGTTTGGTTCGTGGATTTGTTCCTGGATTGTGTCGTGGATTTGTTCCTGGATGGTGTCGTGGATGGTGTCGTGGATTGGTTCGTGAGTAAGCTGATCAACGGGAGTCGGTGGGGGCAAGTAATGGTAAGTTAAATAAAGAAATGTACTTAATGTAACTGTTTTTTGTGTTGCTTTTTCATGTTTTCATTTTTTACAATGCATATCATTTCTTCCCACTGTATGTATGTCTGTATGTATGTGTACAGATATATATACAGGGTAAGAAATGATAGTGTTGTTAAAGCTTCTAATTCTGTATTGTTAATCATTGTGGCTATGCATTGATGTGTGCTAAATGTATTTTATTTTTAGACAGATGTAAGTTTTGGGCTTCCAGGCCGTACAGTAGGATATGGAAAGCCTTGCTTTATTATATTGTAATTGTTGGTGTACTTTTGACTATGTTTTGAAGTTGTTCTCTGTTAGGATAGCTTTAGTTCATTGTGTAATTGGTATGGATGGTATTTTAATTGTTTAGGGATGTAATTGATGTGTGGTAATTCATTGATGGTGAGTTTATTGTATTAAATAATATACTTCTTGTGATGTATGGCGATTTGAGTGGCATTATTGTATTGTTAACATTGATTTGCAGCGTGTACATGCAGTTTACATGTTATGCTACATGTATACACTGTAAATGCAATGTTTTATGAGGCATGTGAGCCTACAGATTGAATGATTAAATGGAATTTGGTTAGGCAATTGGTTTTTATTTCACTGAGGATGTTATGCATAACTGTTGTAGGCATTGCAAGATGGCTTCACCCCTTAATTACCTTTCAGGTTAGTACCCGATAAGGTGATTAAGGGGTTCAGTGTTATGTTAATGATATTGAAATGTTGTGGCTATTTCTAATGTTGGCAACGGACCCCAAGGATGATGCTGGCGACGGAGACTTCTTATTGATGAGGTTAGTACAAGTTTCTTTACATTTTAACGTTATTGAATGTGTTTAATAATGGCCAAATAATGTATTATCCCTATGTGGATAATAGTTATTTGGCACATTATTGTACTGTATGTGCTGGGGGAGGGGGTATTAGGCCCAAGGGTATTTGGTAGGACTCCCTGTGGGTATTGGGTGAGGGTGGTTGGGGGGCTTTGTGGGGGAGGGTATGTGGGTGATGGTGGCTTAACCCCTTAATAACTGTAGCGGTTAATAACCGCTATGGTGATTAAGGGGTTAGGGGACATTAATTTGGATGTTGTAATTCTTGTGTTTGTTTTGCAGAAGCGGATGGGGCATGGGCAGGATGAAGATGAGGATGGCCTTCATCGTGGCAGTGGGACATGGGTGAGTGCTATATGTATTTAAAGTCTTTATTGTTGTGTATGTATTGTAAATAGGTGTTGTTGGGTATATATATATATATATATATATATATATATATATATATATATATATATATATATATATATATATAATTATTTAATTATTTATTTAATTCGTTATTGTGGGGCTGGGGTGTTTTTTTTTTATTATTGTGGGTAGTGGGGGTGTGTGAAGGGGGCATTAGCCCCAACGGTGGTTGTTTAGGGCTTGCGGGTGGGTAGCGGGAGGCCTTAACCCCTTCAGGACCGTAGCGGTATTAACCGCTACGGTCGTGAAGGGGTTAAGTGCCCCCGCATCCCCCCCGCAAGTCCTAAACTCACACCCAGGGCCAAATACCCCCCTCACCCATCCCCGCTACCCACAATAACGCTGGCACGGTGGGTTAACCCCTTCATTGCCTTAGCGGTTAGCCGCTAAGGTAATGAAGTGGCTTTTAAATGCCTTTTTCCTGCCTGTGATGATGCCGGGGCGG